>NW_021703778.1:141097543-141236165 GCF_005190385.1 Monodon monoceros | reverse complement strand
GGGGGCATTTTGAGCTGTGCATATTCAAATCTAAATACATTATTTGTTATCCTTGGTGATTGATAGGGTTGAGTGTGCAGATGGTCCACAGAACTCTGTATTCGCCACGGTGGAATGAAGCCCCCAAATATCCCACTAATACTCATCTTTTAGATGGCTGCTCTCGGAACTAGGGTATGTGCAGGCTGATTTATTGGGGTAAGGGAAAAAGATTAGAACGTTTACGTTTAAAATTTTAATTTGTTGTGTTTTACAGTGTATATATTATAGTAAATATGCACATATATGCATATAGTATATGCTTATTTACTATAATATATACATTATAAAACACCACATATATAATATATATAAAAATATATATTTGGGGGATCCTCAAGTTTTTTTATTAGTAGGCACGTGCAATCAAGACTTTAACACATAGCTCAAGTTCAGAGTTGTTGCTTACAAAAGTACCATATAATATAATGTGGTGGAGATTGTTTGTATTCACCCTAATTCTGCCTCGTGCAACTCCATAAACCAGCAGTACTTGTACTTCAAATGTAAAACTATATTTTTTATTTATTTTTATTAATTAATTAACTAATTAATTAATTTGGCTGTGCTGGGTCTTAGTTCTGGCATGTGGGATCTTCGTTGTGGCGTGCAGGATCTAGTTACCTGACCAGGGATTGAACCCAGGCCCCCTGCATTGGGAGCCAGGAGTCTTAACCGCTGGACCACCAGGGAAGTCCCTCCCCAAGGCTATTCTTAATGGCACAACATTAGAAATATTATCATTAAAAGTGGAGATAAAATAAGAGCTATATAAAACTATACAGTTTTATTATATAACTATCATTTGAAGTTTCTTCCAGTGCAATAAGACGTGATACAGCAATAGGAGGTAGAAGTCCTGGAAAGGGGATGAATAGCATTAAGCTTCAGTAAAACAGATTATTGTTAAGACACAAATAAAAACCAACAAGTGAAGCAAATTATGTCCATTTCCTCCAATGATCTGAGAATAAATAGATAGAAGTTCCTGTATCTTTAGAATTTTAATGCTGGAAGAAATCTTAAATATGTACCTGACCTGCAGAAGGTGCTCAATAAATATTTTTTGAATACATGAATGATTAAATGACATGAATAAGGTCACTTTTAAGAAAAATGGATTTTTCTTTATGTGTACGGTTAAGAGGTACCACAAATCATTGAGAAGGGAAGGATTTTATTCAGTGAATAGAGCTGAAACAAATTAGAGATTTGAGAGAAAAATTAATTTAGAAACTCACCGCACATCATTTCCAAATAAACTCCAAATGGTTTAAGGAGTTAAATGTAAACAAACGAAAAACAGGTGAAATAACCTACACAAACTTCTAGAGGAAAACATAAGTGAATAGATATAGATATACCTAATCTCTAAACAAGAAGGGACTCTAGACGCAAAGCAACTGGAAGAATCATGAAAAAACTCGAGGTTTGACCACATAAAATGTTTAAATGTCTTACTTTGAAAATTATGGAAGCATAATTAAAAGGCAAACAACAAGCTGGGAGAAGTATTTACAATGAAATGTGAGAGACACAAGGTTGTTATCCTTTAAGAGTTCATATAGTTTGACAAGAAAAACAAAAAGATAAATGAGCAAAGGCAGGGACACATAGTTTATACAAAAGGAAGTGCAAAAGACCAGCCTTGGGAAAGGAAGGGCCAGCTTCACTGATAATCAAAACTTTGTGAATGATCATTTTACTCCTATCAAAGAAGCAAAGCTTTGCTTATTTTTAAATGAAATAACTCAAAGTTGCCAGTTTTGTGGGCAAACAGGCATTCTTACCCACTGTTTGGAGAGAAAGAACTGGAATCACTTTGCTGAAAAGACCTTTGGCCGTATGGATCCAGAACCTTGAAAATGTTCAACTTTGATACATTAATTCTGCTCCTGGGAAACTACCTATGGCAAAGTGGCCAGATTTAGCAAATAAAAATATAGAATGCCCAGTTAAATGTGAATTTCAGGTGTACAACAAAGACGTTTTAAGAAAAACTTTGTCCCTGGCAATATTTTGGGCAACTTATACTAAAAAATCATTCATTGTTTATCTGAAATTCAAATGTAACCAGGCATCCTGTATTTCATCTGTCAATCCTTGTTTATGGAAGTAATCCAAAATGCTGCACAAATTTTTGTTACAATTTTATTTATGATAGCAAAAATATCGAAAGAGAAGGAATCCTAAGTTTCCAACAGTAGGAGAATGGGAGAGGGGTCTCTGTCTGAAGTTTTTAATGACAATACTTACAGTAGAAGGTAAACTTAAAAAACAGGCAGGCGCTTCACACCCATTAGGATGGCTACTATCAAAAACCAAAACGAAACAAAACAGAAAATAGCAAGTGTTAGGGAGGCTGTGGGGAAGAAATGGGAAGCCTGGTGCACTGTTGGTGGGAATGTAAAACAGTCCAGCCAATGTGGAAAACAGTACGGCAGTTCCTCAAAAAATTAAAAAAAGAACTAACATATGATCCAGCAATTCCACTTCTGGGTATATACCCCCAAAGAATTGAAAGCAGGATCTCGACGAGATTATTTGTACACCCATGTTTAGAGCAGCATTATTCATAATAGCTAAAATGTGGAATAAAACAAAGTGTCTATTGACGGATGAATGGATAAGCAAAATGTGGTATGTACCTGCAATGGAATATTATTTGGCCTTAAAAAGGAAAGAAACCCTGGCTTGTGCTAACACACGAATGAAACCTGAGGACATTTTGCTAAGTGAAATAAGCCATTCACTAAAAGACAAATACTATATGATACCACCTATATAAGACACTTAGAGTAGCCAAAGTCATAGAGACAGAAAGTACAGTGGTAGTTGCCAGGGGCTGGGGGGAGGGCCAGTGGGGAGTTACTGTTTAATGGGTACACCATTTCAGTTTTGCAAGATGAAGAGTTCTGGAGATGGAAGGTGAGGATGGGTGCACAGCAACGTGAATGTATTTAATACCACTGAACTGTACACTTAAAAATGGCTCAGGTGGTAATTTCTCTGTGTATTTTACCACAATAAAAAGATTTAAAACAAGTGAGGCCAAAGTTGTGATCTTAAGTGTTAATACATAGAACAATAAGCACAGGAGAGTAACACATGACGTACCCAGGAGGGTCTGAACAAATGACACTCCGAGGTGAGATGGGAAATGGATGGAGAGGTGATGCCCCTTCTAACACAGCCCTGCTCTTGAGGCAAAGATTCGTGAAGGAGGACAATCCTCAGGGTGGTTTGTGGGCTTCAAAAAGCAGCAGCAGAAACCTGGGCCCTCTTTCCACTCGGGGCCGCAGGAAAGAGTCCTGGACTCACAGAAGATCTGCTGCAGACAGTCCCTAGATGGTGTCACAGGGAAGGATTCCGGGGTCCCTAGGGGGCAGAGAAGAGGCGGAAAGAGGTAGTTCCTGTAGCTGGGTGACCAGGAACAGGCCCTACAGTAAGGGTCCTAGGGCTCATCCTGGCACCAGAAGAAAGGCAGACCCCACGGCCCTGCAGAACCCTCCCTTGTCCCCGAGACCTTAGGGGCAACCTTCCTGTCTGAGCATTCAGTAGGCACTCACTGTGTGAATTGAGATGAACAGGTAAGTGTTTGTTGCATGAATTAGGATGGAGCAGTGCCCAGGGCACGATCACCCTCCGAGAGCACTTCTCCACTAAGGGTCAGCCGGTCACCTCCTCCAGCAAGGCAGAGCTGGGTCTCTCCGTCTAGAAATACCTCCAACGTAGCATTTATCATGCTGTATTTTAAGGCTCTGCTTCTGTGGCCGTCGGCCCTACCAGAGTATTGGCTCTCTTGAGGGTAGGAACTTTGTCTGGGTCCTTTAAATACCCAACACCTAATCAGGTTGCCTGGCTCCCAGTATGCGCACAAGAAATGTTTGCTGCACGAATTGCCGAACGCTGGCACCAAGCGAAGTGCTTTACACAGCAGGTTACTTCGAACCCTTCCAATAGGCTTGGAAAGTAGGCAATAGTGAGGAAACTGAGGCATAGAGAGGTTAAGTGGTTTGCTCAAGTGAAGGTGACTATGCCTGACTGCAAACCCAGATCTTCTGACTCCAAAGCCCGTATTCCTGCTGCGGCTCCACAGCAAGTCAGTAGTGATGGGAATGTCCTACCAGGGGTCACGCACACCTAGTTCAGGGATGTGCTTGTGGCTGGTCCTAGGGAATCATTGCCAGCTGCTTCCCTGAGCCTTGAAATCTGGCTCTGCCGACCCCTCCCCCAGGCCTTGCAGGAGTCAAATCCAAGGGCTTCTTCCTCAGTCCCCCTTCCTTGAAGTCTCTGCGGAACTGACCCATTCTCTCTCTTTCCCCTCAAGCTGCCTCCCTTTGCTTCCTTCCCTGGCTTCTCCTCCTCCTTACTCCTCAATGTGGACACTCCACCCTCTTCCCCCGTTTTCCTTTCTGTTGCGGACATGCTCCTTCAGATCTGGGTCCCCCTTCCTTGTCCTTGTGGCCGAGATGACCTCCAGACTATCATGTTCCGAGAAGCTTGGCCAGCCGGCGACTACCCATCGGGGCCCCTGCATGCGGCTGGGGCCGTGTGGCTGAGGTCTGGCCAGAGGAATTCCTGGTTCATAGCAATAAACCCTGTGCCAGGTAGATGTCAATTGCAGGGTGACCGCCAGTGCCACATGCTGAAGGGGACAGCCTTCCTCAGCTAGGATCCTTGAGTCACTGTAGCAGCAGAGCATCACCCCTCAGCCCCGTGCCGAGTTAGCTTTATGTGAACAAGAAATAAACTTCTACGGTGTGTCTGAGGTTCAGGAGTCTGCGGCAGCAGCTGGCGTGCCTCAACGAACTCAGAGCCCTCACTGATGTATGTGTGCCTGGGCTCTCCCCAGCCCAGACGCTCCCCTGTTCTGCTCCACCCTACACCTCACTGTCATAGACTGACCTTCCTTCAGTCTATCTGGGTAGTGTCGCTGTCTTCCCCCCAAGTCTTCAATGGCTCCCCTTTGTCTACAGACTCAAGGACAAGCCTCTGGGAGAGGCATGGAGGCTCCAAGCCCCTCCCTGCCACTTACACTCCCTCTCTCTCTCTCTCTCTCTCCCGTTCTTGTACTCTTGTCAAATCCAAATGCTCAGGACCGCCCAAATGTGTACTGTCCACTCTTGTCTCTGCTTCTTCTTGCTCTCTCTCCATCTTTGTCAAAATCCTCCTACCTAAAATCCTTTCATCTCCAAGATGGGCTTCTCAGGTCCTCCAGCCACGTGGAAGGATGCTCACAGCCCTCCGCTTGCCTCTTGAGTGGAAACCATCCTCGTGCTGCAATGCTGTGTGCCTGCTCAGCCCTGACGCCCTCCCTCCCACTGGACTGTGGGCTCCCTGAGCACAAGCCTGGGTCTCCACGGTGCCCACCAGGCCAGGCAGAGCCCAGGTACAAGGTGGGTGCTTGCTTCCCTACCCCTTCCCCCAACAACCCTCCATCTTTCCTGCTGGAGGGCGGGGCCGGGGATTGCAGAGTATACACAGCAGCTCATCCATCTTCCTCCTCCCAGCACGCTCAGAGGGCTAACTGCGTGACCTTTTGCATCTGTGGATTCCTCTCTCTCCCCCTTCCCCCTTTTTTTCTTTTTAAATACAGGACCTTGGAGCTTGCTTGGAGCCCTGGCCGACCTGGGAAGAAGTTGGCTGCTCGGTTATATTTAGGCTAGCAGAGACATCAATCTAAGGCTCTTTAAAAATAAAGTCCTGTTTCAGCTGGATCCCCAAGCATGTCCCCACCCACTCCGAACAAGCTCGTTCGCCTCCCCTGGGTCCCCAGTCTCAATGACAGCCCCTTTCACGTGGCCCTCACATGTGTGACCGCGTGTTAGAATGTCAGCAAACAGGTGCCCTCCCTGGCTTGATTCAGAGGAGGATTTCTCTCTTCTTCCAGGCTTTCCTTCACTGGGGCTTTCCTTTCTGTCTTGCGGACTTTGCGAATTTCTTCCATACCTCTTCCCTCCCAAACTAGGCAGAAGCAAACCTTGTGAATGAAGAACATACTGCCTCCTCCAGAGTTTCTGGGTCCTGTCGTTCTCTTTCCCCACAAAGCTGCCTTCACGGGAATGGGAAAAAGCAAACAGAAGACAAAGACCAAAGATTGAAGCAGGGCTTCGCTGGTGGCGCAGTGGTTGAGAGTCTGCCTGCTGATGCAGGGGACATGGGTTCGTGCCCCGGACCGGGAAGATCACACATGCCGCGGAGCGTCTGGGCCCGTGAGTCATGGCCGCTGAGCCTGCGCGTCCAGAGCCTGTGCTCCGCAACGGGAGAGGCCACAACAGTGATGAGGCCCGCGTACCGCAAAAAAAAAAAAAAGATTGAAGCAGAAAGCGGGGTTTGCAGTTGTGCTAGAATGTGTGATGGAGGCCTCTGAATGAACGGTCCTCCCGGGCAGCCTAGTGGGTGCTGGCGTGCGTGTGGGCGTGTGTGCAGGTGTGCACGTGTGTGTCTGCGTCTGTGCGTGCGTGTAGCACACTGCGGGTGGATGAGACGCAGCCCATGGGAACGTTGCAGCCGACCCTTCCTACTCCTTGACTTGGCTACCGCAGCCCTGGTTCTTTTCCATCCCCACTGATGAAACACTTCTTTATGTCTTATTCACATCCTGTCTTGACTACCACAATTGTCTCTTTGCCGGGCCCATATGTCTCTCATCACCAATGGGATCCAAATGTTGCTGACAAAATAATCTCACTGCCTTTGTGCTGCAATCACATTCCTCCACTTTCTCAAATTTTTCTCTGTCTCCCATTACTAAGGGGAATCACACACACAGACCACCATCTCTCTCTGCGTCTTCACACCCCTCCCTGCACCCACCCCACCCCTCTCTGCCTTTCCAAAGGGCTCGCTCTCCTCCTCTTGCTATGTCTGAGACCACAGGTCTTTGGGGGCCCGCACCGCCTCCCAGCACTATTCATTCAGTCAACAAATGTTTACTGAGTGTGACAGGCATTCTCCTGGGCCATGGAGTGCGGCAAGAACCAACATGAGGACAGTCAACAAAGAAAAATGTAATAGCATGTTGAGAATTAGAAGGACTATGAAGAAAAATGAAGCAGAGAGAGGGGGCCAGAGAGCAACTCGTACACAGGGTGGTCGGGATGGAACCTTCTCCCCACCTTTTCTCCATGTGAGGCTCACGGCTTTAACATCCTCCTGCTTTGCCAGAGGCCTCCCCTCCCATCCTTCTCTTCGCATCATGTTTACCTTGATTTTAAGAGCAGGGGAGGCACTGGGTATAACTCAGCTGCCGCGGGAGACCTGCCACATTATTAACTCACTAGAGCCTCACCATGGGCAGAAGGAACCACACACGTGCATAGGAATCACTAAACACAGACCCGGTCCTCTCTGGTTCCCTGTGCAGAACACAACTGGTCATTTAAATATGGTGTCTGAATGACTAGCGGCAGCTCTGCCCGAGTGTCCTGTCAATGTCTGAATTGTGTCTCCTCCTTACTAGAATCAGGGTGCATCTATTGGCGTTGGTGACCCCAATCTGGCTGTCTACTCCAGCCAGGATTCCCCCGTCTTCTGACAAAGTACAGTGGAGCTCATCCATCCATTGGCATGGATGTTTGGTGCCAATCAACACCATCTTCTCCTTGAAAACAGCCCAGAGGAAAAGTATCTTAGTGATAGAGGCTTCAGTAAACAAGTTTATTGGCAGCTGAAATGACTAACATTAAATACGCAGCAATAAAAATTGCTACCACTTAGGGCCTTACCTGGTGGCATAGTGGTTGGGAATCTGCCTGCCAATGCAGGGGACATGGGTTTGAGCCCTGGTCCGGGAGGATCCCATTCGCTGCAGAACAACTGTGCACCACAGCTGCTGAGCCTGCGCTCTATAGCCTGCGAGCCACAACTACTGAAGCCTGCATGCCTGAAGCCTGTGCTCCACGACAAGAGAAGCCACCGCAATAAGAAGCCCATGCGCCGCAACGAGGAGTAGCCCCCAGGTCGCCGCAACTAGAGAGAGCCCATGTGCAGCAACGAAGACCCAATGCAGCCAAAAAAAAAAAAATTGCTACCACTTAAAAAAATTGTTTTGAATGTGTGTGTTTTCCTTCCTGGGAGGGGAAAGCCTAGTGGGGTAGGAAGATGGAGTCTGGGTCTTGGTTTTGACTGCGAACAAACTTGTGGATTGCCCACCTTCCCCCAGAGCCTCTCGCTGGCAGCCAGCTCGAGGGTAATGGTCATGCTGCCCATAACAGTCTGTCCTGGCCCTGGCTTTCTTAGTGTAATCTATCTAGATCCTCCCAGAGCAACACAATAGCCACTAGCCACAGGGCCTACAGAACACACTTTGAATGTAGCTAGTCTGAATCGACACATGCTGTAACCGTAAAACACACACCAAATTTTGAAGACTAAGTACAAAAAAATGAATGTGAAATACCTCACAAATCATTTTTACATTGATTACATGTTGAAGTGATATTGGGGGGCTCAATAGAACGTATTATTATACTAACTATAGTAAATAACTATTATATGATTAATCATAATTATAAATGAAACGTACTCAAAATTAATTTTACCTGTTCATTTTTACCTTTTTCATGTGGCTATTAGAAGGTATCAAACGGCACGTGGGCTTGCATTTGTGGCTTGCATGGCATTTCTATTGAAAAGCCCTGGTCAAGTATGAGATCTCTGGTTTTAAAGCATCATTTAAGGCAGTTACACTTTGTCCAGTGAAAATCTCATGCAGAACTCGACCATACAAAGCAGGTAAAAGTGGAGCTGCCCAGGTGGAAGCGGGGGCGAGGAGGCTGGGGTTATATGGAGGGGGGCTGAGAGTGTGGGGAGAGCCCTATCCATTATCAGAGCCTGGTCTGGCTCATTTATTATTGGATTGGACCGTCCATTCATTTGAAATTGTGGGGGAAATACCCGGAGGAGGCCCCCATTCAATCATCCTGAGTGGAATCTGATCTTTATCTTGGGATAAACATTCCGAATGGAAGGTGAGTGCTGGGAGATAAGGAAGATAAGGAAACCATATGGCCCTGTCAGGAGGCTCCCAGGGCCTTATTCTTGAAAGGATTAATGAATCCAAAGGGGGGATCATCTTGGTTCTGTTTTGAGGAGGCAGAAGCCCCAAAGCCCCCAGTGGGGATGGGAACTAACTGACCCCAGGCAGGGAGAAGTCGCACTCAGAACCCTCTGTTGCCTTCCCTGGGCTGCCCCCCTCCCCAACTCTTGTCCACCCCCCTTCACAACAAAGCCCTTCGGGCTGCTGTAAACGGACCCCCAATCTCTAAACTGCACTTAGCACCCCAGGCCTGTGGAGTCCGGAGTCTGGGATCGGGATCCCCGCACTCTCTTGATTTGGCAACATTTCCAGCGACTCCACCCCTGTGCACACCCGCCCCCCGCCCGACCCCACCCCAACTGGCTCTTGGTGGCTGCCAAGGTGGGCACACAGGAGAGAGGGGCTTTTCTGGCAGGGGTGGGGCTTTTGGTGGGCCTGTTGGGACCCAGGCCATGCGGCAGGGCTGAGAACCGTCTGCGGTGGGGAGGGCAGGTAATATGAGCCCCGAGAAAGGGATCTGGGGCTGAGGGGAGGCGGAGGCAGAGGCGACGGGCTTTTGAGCACGTTCTGTCCTCCCCTACGTCACAAGGCACCTCATCCTTCATTCCTCTGGCACTCCGGTCTCGCACAGCTGTTCTGTGACCCCCAACTGGAGACTGTCAAAGGCATTCAGTGTAGGGACAAAAGTGGGTGCTTGAGGCAGAGGGGGTGGCTTCAGGATGGTGTGCTAGTGGTCCCAGACAAGAATAAGAATAATGCAAAGCATAGCCAGTATTTACAGAGGGCTGTGCCGGTGTCTCCCTTGATTGTCACGTTAAAGCCACAATAGCTCTATGAGGGAGGTGTCATTTTACCAAGGAGGAAACTGAGGCTCCGAGAGGCTATGTCACTTGCCCAAGATTGCACAGTTAGTAAGAGCTGCAGCCAGGAGTCAAACCCAAGGGGCTGACCTTTGGAGCCCAAGTTGTTGATGCAGACAAGACCCAGCACACGATTGTCCTTGTCACACTGCTGTGGTCAGCGACAAGCAGTTGGAAGAGGCTCTCCCGTCTACGTCGTGGCCCGCCTGAGGTCACACGGGCAGTCGTGCCTGCCTGCCAACCAAGTGAGCCTGGGCTGTGGCCTCACACCTTGCTCGGTGGAACAGCCCAAGCCCACTGTGGTCCAAAGAGCCCTGGCTGAGAAGAGGCCATCTCCTCTGCCCCAGCCCCAGCAGGGTCACATCTTAGGGAGAGGTGGGAACAACTGTTGGGGAGAGAGGAGGCCCACAGAGTTCCCGCCTCAAGCTGGCCCTGGCTGACGGCCTTGGTTTGGGGCTTTTTCTGTGCTCTGAGCACATCTCAACATTTGGAGAAAAACAAGAAATTGAACAATAGACGCTTGTGGGCTAGAGGACAGGGCCGACTTCCCCCTGGGACCCAGCGCTGTTCATAAACTGCCCCAGCTGCACTCAGTGCTGGGATGTCACAGGAGCCTGGCTGAATCACAGCCTTGTCCTCACTCGGGCCGGCGACTGGCTCCTTTTATATAGCGTTGGGAAGATGCAAATGCTGGTGCGGGGAGCCAGGCGCTGGCGGGGGGAGGCGTGCTTTTCTGCCTGACTTTGGGAAATCACACAGAAAGGATGCGTCCGAGCCCTGGCACTGCAGCTCTGCCAAGTCGCCCCCTGACTTGACTTGTCTTGATCAGAGCTGTTTGCCCCACAGGAAAAGAATCAGCTTTCTATCAAGTGGACTCTGGGCTCCACCCCAGAGAGCTTGCACTCCAGAGGACTTGAAGAGTCAGTGGGACTGACCAGTGCTGAGAGCAGTTTAGCCAGCTGGCCAAGGCGGCCCCGCTGGGCACCATGTTGCGCGGGGCAGGAGGTGGGCCAGTGGTGGGCTTCTCTGAGCTGCCCCCACCGCTGCTCAGGCTTTTCACACAGTTGCTTCCCACCATCACAGCCAAGGGCAGCCGGGCGAGGTGTGTTAGGCCAAGAAAGAGTCAGTGGGTGGAGAGGTGCAAACCGGAGCTCAGACCCCCTTTTCATTCATGGCTGACCCAGTGAGGCCAACCGAGGCCCAGTCAACTAAGTTCCCTGATTGGGTGCTCCCCCATCTCTCCCCAGGACCCGTGACAACCATGAGGGGTTGACATGGTGCGTCCGCATCTGGATGGCATCGCTGGAAAAGGCTGGAGTGTTTCTAAAGAGGCTGTTCAGACATCACATCACAGCCCCAGACAGCTGAGAGGTTCTTGCACTCACTTGGCCGCCCTCGCTGGGAAATGCTTTGTATCAGACAGCATTTCTGGGTTGTTTTTGCCTGAGGAAAGTGGTAAGAATTCAGCATGAATCCTATGGTTGGAGGAAAAGTGAGTGGATTTACTTAATAAAAGTATTCGTAAAGAACCACGGGGGGGGGGGTGGTGAGGGGAAGCGTTACAGGGCTGAGGCTGAAGATACCAGTGTGGGCAAGAAGGTCCACAGATGAGGGCAACTTGGGGCAAAGGGAGAGGAATTTAGAGACACATGGTTTGCTGTCTGGAGGAGGAAGAAAGGTTGTTGTTGTTGTTTTTTTTTTAAGAGTGTGAGGAGTTCAAACGGATGTGCTAGGTCATCCCTGCGAGCACCCATGTTCAAATGGATGTGCTAGTTGCCCCTGCAAGCACCCACGAACAGTCTGGTCTTCCCGAGGGTCTACTGGTCCTTCAGTTCCTCCGTCGCTTAGCAGACATTTCCTGAGGCCCGCTGAGCCTAGATGCTGAAGCTGTGAGGGTCTCCTTGCCCTCAGAGCTCTCCCAGGCAAGCCAGTGACGGTGTGGAAAGAGCAACAGCGGAGGGTGGACACAGAGTGTACAGTGGGAGGGCAGAAGTGTGAGCTGAGTCTTCCAGGAAGAGCCGGGAGTCAGCAGGCAGCCCAAGAGGAAGGACAGCTAATCCACGCAGAGGGCACGGGCTGGGCAACTGCTGAGAGGGGGAGCATGCCCCCACCCTCACCCCAGGGACAGCTGGGACAATGCCTGTGAAAGGAGCCCGTGCCCAAAGAAGAAGAGGCCAGCCTCACATTCTTTGCTTTTGAGTCTCGTGATCTTCTGACAGCCGGGCACATGCGGGCTGTGAAAATCTCCAAGCATGAGGGCCTCTGTTGAGTTCCATCCCTTCTGGTACATTCATTCAAGGCCTTGTTCCCAACGTTGGCATTGGGGTGACCCCCATGGTGACCATGTCTATAGGTCACCCTCTCCTTTCATACCTAATGCTTTCCTGAAAGTCTACTGGCCTGACACGAAAGAGGCAAGCAGCCGACTTGCACGTTCTAAGGGAAGGTTCTGTTCCCAGGAAGTTAAATATTGTCAGTTTAATTAATATTAATATCATATTAAGTTAATATTTTCTGGATTTCTAGTCTCATGGAATCTCCCTCACCCCAGCTCTGAAAATCTGCAGCTTTAGAATTCAAGAAATATGGTAAATCCCTGATCACATCCGACCTTTAGATAGACTCTTTGACAGTGTATGTTCAGAATTTCATATATACTCTCTAGTTTTATTCTTTTCCTTCCTGATTGAACACACAGTTGACTGGCTCACATCCAGCGAGCAGTTGAGGCTAAATATTCCCCATGTTCGGCCTGCCTAATGATTTCCATCTTTGTCTCAATTATATTACGTTTATGAGACCTGCCCTTCTTATCACTAGCATCGGCACTTCATTTTTCCATTTTCCACTCAGTCTTATAAAATAATAAGGTCAAAATGCAATAAAATATTCAAACACTTGCACAAACACGGCTGAATGGTCAAAAGGTGACACTGCTGAAATTGAACAGTTGGCTGCCAAGCTGCGTTTCCATGTGATGGCTTGAAACGTTAGTTCATCCACCAACCTGAGAAAGCTTGAAACCAGCATTTGCCTCAAGGGGGAGGGGGTGGGATGGGGTGGGGGTGGGGACGGTAGCGGCCAATGCAGGATAAAAAAGAGGCTGTACCAAAGTCAGAGGTACAAGCTCAGGGTCCTCTAAAATGATCCCACCCTCTGAAGCTCAGTGGGGTATAAGTCCTGTCACCTCCTGCCCAATTGGGCAGGGACTGCCACGCAATGAGGCTGGTGATGGCTTTTCTCCGAGCAGTTCGTGTGGCGTCACAGACGTCCTCCAGTAAAACTTCCAACATCTCTGAGGCTGCAGGTGCGTGAGGGGAGGGGGGCTATAGGACCATCCTATTTTGCAGCTGGAGAGGTTCTGTACACTCATCACGGGGCGGAGTCAAGTTCTAGGTACAAATCACAGCAGGCTGGTCTGCTGGCGGCGGGGGGAGGGGGGGACTGGGGGGAGGCTATCACCTCCAGAGATAGGGGGCTTACCGGCCAACAGGGTGGTGAAAGGACACTCAGTGTTGCTTGAAGAAATTCCTCAGCAGACTGAAGAGTTCCTGGAAACAGACACCCAGGATTTCTCTGCCACTTAGCAACCCTGGCACCAGAGCATGACTTACGTCTCTAGGCTTGTAGCTAGTGTAGTCCTTGCAAACTCAGCAGTTCTAGGGGATACACTGAGAAGCGACTCCTAGTCTCTCCTCAAAGCTACCTGAATATCAAGAATCTTTCCTCAAAGCTTCTTACTCTTGAATCAGAATACTTTACTGGGAAAGGATTTTGTGTGGAAGTAATAGGTGAAAACCTGGTCTTTTAGTCTGCGACAAACTAGCATCTTAGAGGGGAAATAATCCAATCCTGGGCTTAGGAGACTTGGCCTCCAGGCCTGCCTGTGCCTTGTCTTTCTGAGTGGCTCTGAACAATTTCCCTCATTTGCAAAATAAGAGGGTTGGTTTGTATGAGCTCTTGGCTCTAACCCTCAAGAGTACTGGTGAAATGAGACAACACGTGCAATGTGAAAATTATAAAGCATGATTCTAAAAAATATATCTCAGGAAATATTATGGTCTTCACAGCTGAGAAATGTGACCAAGGCAATGTGAGTCCCTCCCCGAGATTCATAACAAACCATGAAGGAGGATTTGGGGGCCCCCAGTCAGGCCTAGAACAGCCACATCAAAATTACAAAGCCCTTTGCTTCTGAATCAAATCCTCCAAGACAGTTCCTCCAACTTCACCTGCCCTGGAAGGAAAGGTCACAATTTCCCTTCAAGACTCTGAGGGGTATGGGGCGCTCTGGTCACAAGCTGGGATACAAAAACCTCCTTTTGATTAAACTTAAGACCAAGCACACTTTTCAGAATTGCTAAGGCCCACATTTTGCGTTTTGCTTTAAGTTTCCAAGACCTGGTCTTAAAGGCAGTGTTTTCCCTACCTTTAAAGAAGAAAATGGGAAAGAGAGGTGGGTTTTGTGATTGTCATTTTGCAAACCTCCCCTCCTCCCTCTCAGCAGGTAAACAAACACCTGATTTGGGAAGAAAAACTACCTGGGAGTCTGCAGGGAATGCCAGCAAGACAAGGGAAGGGCGGGGGTAGGGCAGGGCCAGCTCTCCAGCGAGCTGAAAGCCTGCTTTTGTTTCAACCCCATCCCAACCTTCATTACCTACCCTTGGGAGGGAGAGGCCACACCAAGGAGGGTATGATTTCCCCGGGGGGGGGGGGGGGTGTACAGTATTCCTAAAACGGAGCGGGGCACCTCGAGGGCCTGGAAGCTGTGGGCGCAGACAGTCCAGGGTGATGCCCTTCTGGGAGCTCCTCTTGGGCCGCGAACTTGGAGGAAGAAGGGATCCGCCCCACCCCCTGTTCGGGTGGGTTTGCGCTGGAATGCCACGCTTTTCAAAGCATCTGAGTGATCGGCACTTTCTAAATATGTACAGCGATGGAGAGATAAGAAACCCAGCGTCTGGCTTCGAGGGTTCGCAGCCCTCCTGGCAACCCTGGGGCTCGGGCTGGGCCGGCCCCCACCCCTGCTGCTCGGCTGAAACCTCAGCACCTCCTCCCGGGCCTGCTTTGGATACGATTCTGCTCGTTCCCAGGGTCCCCAGGTCCCAATCTTTACGTCTGGGACTGGAAGAAAAAAAAAAGACGATGAGCTACCCCCGCCCCCTTCCTCTGCATCCACCCCCACGACTCAGCCCGGGTGACCCAAATGGCTGAGTCAACTTGGAGAAACAGGAGCGTCCCCAAAGGGGCGGCTGCCCCCAGCCCCCTTCGCCCCTCGCTCAGCCCCACAATGCGCCCTTGTGCCGCGCCTGCAGCCAGGCCGGGGATCTGGCGCAGGGGTGGGGCGAATAGCCGTCAGATATTTAAAACAGAGCCGAGGAAACAAAGCAGGCCTTTGTGCACCAGGCGGCCGGGAGCGGGGAGCCGCGGGCGGGCGCGCGGAGTGCTGCCCCGGCGCATGCGCGCGGCGGGCCGGGCCGCGCTCGGGTTACCGAGAGTTTTCCACCCCGGTCCGCGGGGCCTTAGTTAACCCCTTCCCGGGCCGCTCCCCGGGGCAGGCGGAGAGAGAAGCTGGCTTTCATCTGCGGGCCGTTACACGTTTAATTGAAAAAAGCAATAGTCATTTTCCATGTTTCTGTAGGAAGCACAGATCATTAAAGTAAAATATACCAATTGGGAACCCAGATTTTAAATGAACAGGATTTAATGGGACGCTTGGGCCATGTAAAAATCGAGGCATTTCGAAAAGACGCCTTCTTCGGGCGCTAGCGAAACCTCTTTAAAGGCCTAGTTTCTTCTGTCTTGTGTATGCTGGGTGAGTGGCTGTCTCATTTTCCTGTTTACTGTCACTTGGGATTTGAAAGATATGTTGGTTATTGTCAAGACCCTGGCTTTTGTTTGGGGTTGTGGGCTGGACGATGTTTATTTTTTTTTAAATAACTAAATAGAAGTGGAGTGTGCGTGGTACAAAGATAAGACTGGGTCACGAACCAAGAAATGTAATTCATCCAATCTGTGCACTGGAGTTTCTAAGAGAGAGAGAGAGAAGAGAGAGAAAGAAAGATAGTAGTTATTAAACATTTTGTTGTTTGAGGGGAGGATTATTGAAGAGGTCTCCCAAGTAGAATAGACTAGGAGTGACTTGGTGGGGGATGGGATGTGCAAAGCACCCCATCTGCTTTATACTGGCAATGATGCCCCCTCACCCCGCCCCCTGTCACCCACGTCATGGAGGAGTGACAGGCAGAGGCTGGGGGAAGCTAACTGCAGGCTTAGAACTGTGGGTTATTATGCTTGAATTATCCAGATGGATGGGAAGGGCAGTCTCAAACCGCGAGGTGATTCCGCAGCCTTCCAAACAAGGGAGGTTAGATGGACGCCGCGTCAAAGCAAGTCAGGGGGAATGGAAGGAATCAATGGGACGTCTCATAACTTGTATGCTGGGACTCTGTGCCGTAGCCCACTCTGCTTTGCCTGTGGACACACATCTCAGGAATTAATGGCTCTTTCTCTTTCCTTCATATCTCAGTTACCAGGTGGTCACAAGAAAGCAAAGAGATTTCTATGTGAGATCATCTTGGCAACAAGCTCCCTCACCATCCTTGACCTCTGGCTCTCCAGGGAACCATTGCTGGGATGTCACTGGCACCAGATTGTGTCCTGTAAAGGCCATGCTGCAGCAAGGGCAGATAAACAATTTTGTGGCAATAGTCACGTAGCAAACTCATTCTCAGATGAAGGCTCATTAGTTAGGATGATGTAAGTGGGTTTTTTTCCATTCTGGGCCTAGGACATAGTCTAAGAATGTACCTTGGGATGTGAGGTAAGAGAACAGTGTGGGGAGGGACTTGGCCAAGTACCTTCTTCTAGACACAGGGAGAAAGTCTCTTTCCTCTTGGCTTCCTTAGCCCGGAGCTCATTTCCTCTCCCTCTTCCAGCTCAATAAAGGAATTTTATCTTTATGTAAAGGACGTTGTGGTAGACAGTTTCCAAAATGGCAGCCCTCAATCATTTCCCTCCTGGTGTTCGTGTGCTGCTTCTCACCTCTTGAAGCTGGGCTGGCCATAGACACTTGCTTGATCAACAGAATACGGTGGGAGTGACATTATGGAACTGTTAAGGCTTGGTCATGAGAAGCCTTGCGATATCTGTCTGCTTCTCTTAGGAACTTCACTCCTGGCACACTTGCTCTAGAAACCAGCCACTATCCTGTAAGAAGTCCAGGCCACACAGAAAGGCCCTTGTCAAGAACCCTAGCTGAGCTCGCCACCAACATTCACATCTCTGCCAGCTTTGTGAATGAGTGACCGCCACTTGGCTGTCCAGCTCAGTAGAGCCTTCAGATGACTCTAGCAGGAGCCACCATTTGACTCTAACTGCAAGAGAGCCTGAGTGAGAACCAGCCAGCTGAGCCCAGTCGGCAGAGGTGTAAGAGATAGTAATAAATTGTTTTAAGCTGCTGAGTTTGAGGGTGGTCTCTTACGTAGCAATAGGTAACCGAATGGGAATGAAGTACTGGATGGGAAGGGAAGAAAGAGGAGAGGAACTCATGATAACTCAGTCGTTTCAAGGGGCTCTCATCTCAGTCTCTTCTGTCCCCCTGTGTGCCCCCAATGCCACCCTTCCTTTCTGAGCTATGCTTGGCACACAGCACACAAACCTTGCACTGCTGCTAATTGTTCCACGTGCATTTGTCTCCTCAGTGCCATGGTGGACATCCTGAGGGTAGGTTCTTATTTGATTCTTACCCTGCCTAGCACTGACAGATTTGTCAAGCTGTTCTAGTGGATAAACTTGGAGAGTAACAGCATCGCAAGGTGCTTAAGTGGCTTGGCTTCTGATCTCTGACATTTGATAGCTGATGTCTTATATCATGGCTGCCTGGGCCCACCTGGGAACCCGCCACACCATAGGGGAGTCTGAACCCCACCAACACTGCGGTCACTCAAGGGGAAGAGATCAAGGTCAAGGGTGTAGCTGAAAATCTCCTGCTTAAATTTGCACCTCTGGAGGCTTTGGAGCCAGGGAGAGGACACACATGATAGCTCTGGAAACCAAAGGGAGGTTACAACTGTGTGGATGGGAGAAAACCCCACAAGGCTGTGAGCCCGCAGGACTCCCCATGCCCACCTATGGGCTTGTGTGTTTAAGCCATGCCAGGGTCAGTGGTGGAGATGCAGGGCTGCTTGTGTAGAACTTGGTGCCTGCTCAGGGGCCCTGCTCAGCCCAGTGCAAGCTCAGAGCTTGGGAGAGAGGGAGGAGAGAGGCAGAGCAAGGGCAGCTACGAGTTCCTTCATCCCTTCAACAAACATTCTCCTGTGGGCCCGGCCCTGCCCAGCTCCAGGCACTGGGGATGCCATAGGGAGTAAGGCAAAGTCCCTGTGCCCAGGTTAAACAGCTTCTGGGAGCATTGTATCTCAGATACGCTTGCCACCTACTTGGTCAGTTCTTGGCTGGCAAAGAGAGTCAGGGGAGCTGTGGTCTTCCCTCCTCGTTATATCTCAGTCTTCCAACTTCATTAAAGACCTGGAAGTTCTGGTGCTTCGAGGTGGTAATGTGTATGGGCACTAAAGCCACAGCATCTGAGTTTGAGTCCTGACGTTACCACTCATTTGCTGTGTGATCTTGGGCAAGTTGTTTAACCTTTCTGAACTTCGAGTTCCTCAACAACTCTCTGGGTTGTCTGGGGATTCGATGAGATCCTGCTGGCAAAACGAGCACTCTGCTCCATGCCTGGCACCTGTAGGTGCTCATGAATTGTTGGCTCCTGTCATATGCGCTTCCCACAAGGCACAGGAAGGCTCTGGGTATGCAATAATCTGCAACATCCTGACTGAGTTGGCACGAGTGGCTTTTACTTAGAAAAATCAAAAGGGATGATGGGGTTAGAGAAGGGAGTCTCACCTGGGAATGAAATTGCCCAGGGTCCCAGCTGTTCCAGTCATCTGCTTCCTGAGAGGATCACACAGGACCCATACGATATTAGCCTGATTTTCCTGGCCAAGATGCTCTCACGTGTCCCGCCACCAAGGAGCACTCCTGCATACTGTGAGTTTCACACGGCCTTGGGAGCCTAGGCTCCTCTTCCTGAAACCTGGGTTAGGCTTATCCCCACTAATCCCCCCAGGGGTCATTCACAGGGAATTGCGTGGCCCAGGAGCCACTGAGTACTTGGGGCTGTGAGGGCAGGAAACTGAGGTTTGGGGGTCCCCAGAGCCTCAGGAAGCATTTTAGTTCCATCCCTTGACCCCACTTCAAGCTCCGGCCTGTGAACATGTCAGAAGCACTAGGAGAGCTGCGATTTGCAGGCCCTGCTCCTTCCTCATCTTTCCTCTCAGCGTCCCCAGCCCATAGCTCTTCTTTTTTTTTTTTTTTTTTGCGGTACGCGGGCCTCTCACTGCTGTGGCCTCTTCCGCCGCGGAGCACAGGCTCCGGACGCACAGGCTCAGCGGCCATGGCTCACGGGCCCAGCCGCTCCGCGGCATGTGGGATCTTCCCGGACCGGGGCACGAACCCGTGTCCCCTGCATCGGCAGGCGGACTCTCAACCACTGCGCCACCAGGGAAGCCCCATAGCTCGTTTTTTGACCTCCAGGAAGACTGGGCAGATGGGCAGACCCCAAAGGAGACCATGCAGGGAAGACATTTCTGAGAGGGGGCAGCTGCCCCTGACCAGGGTTATGAGTTATCTTTGCCATACATCCCTGCAGTGTAAAGCAGTGAGCAAGGGGGACCGCTGCCTTATCTTCAGCGTCCATCAAGCATTTGCTGGAATCACAGTTCCTTTCCCAAGTGGCCCATCGTGTTAGGCCACTGTTCAGACAGCACTGTCAGCGAATCATTCTCAGTATGGAGTGCGTTCTCTGGTGAGAAGCCTGGCCCTCCATGGGGAGGGTCATTTTCCTGAGAAAATGCCCACTTTACCTCATCTTACAGGGGCCTACTTCCTGACCAACAGGCTTAAGGTACGTGAAGCTAGAGCCCAGTGTCTGGGAAAGATTCCAAAACGCTGGTGTTTCCAACACAGAAGGTTATACTTACTGTAAATCTTTACTCTTCTTAAAGTAGTTTAACAGAAAGAAGACATTCGATCCTCCTTTAGTACATCGTTTTCACTGTCATCTGAACTCAGGACATAGAGAAATAAAACATAACACCTTACTGGACTTACTGGCTTATCCATCATATTCTGTTACCTTCTAAGAAGGCTGCCCTATTAGCATATCTAATTACTTGAGGAACACCTGGCTAGACTAGGTGGTGGCAAGGGAAGGATTGGCTGATTTCCTTCCCCAGATGTAATTCTTTGTGCTCTCCACCCAGGGTCACTGCTCGCCCGCATGGCACTTATGTGCAAATTAGAAAAAGCCACCCCTTCCTCTGTGTGGACCTAACCAGGCCAGGGGGCACAGCTTGGCAAGAAGAGTGAGGCCTGGATTTCAGCGCCGCCCCCCGCTCTTGTACAGTGAACAGCCTGTACGACTGGACATGGTGGTCCTGCCTCCACTCAATGTCACTAGCTTCAGTTTCTTTTCTTGGAGAGATGTTTGCTGCAGAGGGAGGGGGAAGAGGATGCTTACTGCTGTATGTTAGATGGTTCCTGGAGGCCCAAGAGCAACACCTTAATGTGGGCATGTTTTGAGGTCTGGGAGAGTTTCGGGGCATTTCACAGTAGGGCCCACTTTTCCTGGGACAGACAACCTAGGCTTTGAAGTTAAGACAGACATGGGGGATGGAACAGCTGGCCAGTCTGCCCATAATCCTGCTGGGAAACCTGACAACAACCAGCCCTGGATTTGCTCATTTGGATGCCTTACGGGAATTTCCAAGAACCCTTCACCCTCTTCTGAGAAAGAGAGGGCAGGCCCAGGGAGCTAGTCTCCCCTCGCCTCCTCTTGAGTTTTGGTCTGTGGTTAGGACATCTGGACACAGGGAGTTTTAACCCATCTCTGCTTTCAGATCTAAATCCAATCACCTGTCAAGGAGCTGGCCTTCCCTGCTTTGATGAGTCCATTTGCGAGTTTTCCATGGTGTGATCTGCGGGGGAGGGGGTGAGTCCGGAAGACTTCCTGTGGAATCTCAGGAGTATCATCTCCCCCAGCTGTGACCCAGCATACTCACCTCTAAAGCGGAATGGACAGCATGCAGCACGTCCATAACATGAGTAGACCTCACGAGGACTCATGACTTCAAGTTCACTTAGATTGTTCTGTAAATGGATACATTAGTAGACCCAGCCCCAAATCCTGCGCAGAGCCAAGGGCTCGCAAGAAACGTGGAGACATGTGTTCATTTCCTTGTTCATTCATTCAATAAACATTTACTGAGTCTCTACCATGTGCCAGCTCTGTGCTAGGCTCGGGGTTAAGAGGCAAATGAGAAAAATACTTTCCTGCTTTCCGTTTAAAGGCCATTTCCTTGGGAAGGCCTTTCCTAACCACCCCTATGTAGAGCATTGTACTTAGGTTGCTTGATACATTTCTGTTCTCCCCACTAGACAGCTTCAGGAGGGGAGGGACCATGTCTGCATCCATCAGATGCATCTGCCCCAGTCCTGGCTAAGAGTGGTCCCAAGTATCGTGTGTTGATTGAATCCATTCGCTCTCCACCGAGTGGACCGGATGCCAGAATGGCTCCCTCTCCTGTGATGCTCCTGTGTTTAGGAAATTCATCTCCTGTGGGGGGGTCAAATCCCAAGCAGGGATTGCTCTGCTCCTGAGAGGGCTGGGACCAGATGATGGTTAAGGTCCTCAGAGCCAGCAATTCTAGGACAGATGGGGCTCTGGAAGCCTGGACAGTAAAGGGGTAATCGGAGCATGGGGTGCAGGCCAGGTAAGAGGCGTGCTTGCAGAGCCATTCTGGGTGCCCAGGCTCTGGTCCTGCTCCCTCTTTAGGAAACAAAGCTATGAACTGAGATCAGCTCAGAAGAGGAGCCCTCATCAGTGGGCCTGATGCTGACATCAGCTACACCAAACCCACATTGACCCCACAGAGGCTGGAGGAGAGAGGGGAGAGGAGGTGGTGCCGTGGCTGTGGGCCTGCCTCCTGCACCTCAGAGCTCTGGGTCTGGTTACACTCATTGTCACTGTGCACAGAACCCAGGTCACCACTGGAAGGAGATTATCTGGGCCCTGGTTTCGAACAGCACTCTTTTATTCTTGTCAGGCCACTAAATCCTAACCCTCTGTTGTTCTGTTGTCAATAGCAACAGGAAGAAAGGCAGTTTTCTCCATGTTGGGAGCTTATTTGTTTTCTCCTGTAGGTGGGCTATAACCAGCCCAGCGGCCCCCGCACAGAGGCTGGATACCCTGGGCGCCCCAGAGAAGCCTTAACATCGACCCTGGTAGCCAGTGCGGAGGTCAGCTTAGTTCTGCTCCAGGCAAACCAGGGGTGGCTGGGGGAGGGGGACCTGTGAGCGGGAGCTATCAGCTCTTCTAGGATGGGGCTCAGTGGCCCCTCCTTAACTTTAATGGCTACACAATATCTATGGGGCTGCCTTGGGTAGGCCTAAAGCACAGGGAGTGGAGAAAAAAAAAGAGAGGAAAAAAAGGAGAGAAAACAGAAAAGGAACTTGAGAGTAGAAGAGAAGGGCTAGGGAGGGAATGAGAAGAGGAGAAAGGTGATGTGGAGAAGTATGGTGACACCGACAGCAGCCTTGGGCACCCCTGGGGGTGTGAAGCCAAAGTGGGGTGGGCCCACAGGCCTGGATGAAAAAAACAGGGTTTCTCTCACAAGGGGGCTTCACTTCCCATCGGGAGGGAGCTGCCATCCTGGATGGGTGGGTGGATGGGTGGGTGGATGGTTGGATGGATGAATAGGACAAAGACCAGGGGGATAGGATTTGCCAGGAATTGAGTGAATTAAAAAGGGGAGAAACAGAGTCAGCAGTGAGAGAGTCCAACAGTGGGTGAAGCCCGTTTCAGCAGGGAATGTCAGCTACAATGTTGGTGCCAAGGGGTGGTTTGAGAAGGCCTTCTCCCCTCCATCCAGCCTCTGTCCTAAACAAACAAGAAGTCTAAGTGAAAAATAGTGTTTACTATACAAACAGCCTGAAGAAAACCTCCCTAGACTCTGTATCACCCAGATTCCACATCTAGGTCCTCCTTTACAGAAATTCCAGAACTGCCACTAGTCAGCCGCAAGGCATTGTGTCTATTTTCCTCCCCAAATCCCTCCCCAGACCAAGTGAATGAGGCTGTGGACAGACAGGTGAGGGCCTGAAACATGATTAGAGGAGGCGGGGAAAATAAACTCCAGATTAGTTTGAGAATAGGCAGAGTTAAAGAGCCTTAAGCCTTTCAGTCACTCCTACTCGGGGATTTGGAGTATTAATTACTCTAACAATGGCAAATCATTGAGTGGATTGTCTGTTCTCTCCCTTCAGTAAAAAATGTTAAGTATAGGCTTATTCCCAGGGAAGGCCCAGTGGGAATAGTTCATTAGGATCAGGGTCAAGGGTTAGGGGGTCAAAGGGTTACACCCTCCAAGCCGTGAACCAATAGTGTGGGCAGCTGGTACCGACCGGGGTGAGCGAGGCTTCTTTCATGGAAGGTCCTTATCCTTACAGAGGGACACTGTGAATCAGGTTACAACAGCTAGGTGATGGGGGCGGGTGAGAAGGGGCATCAAGCAGAGGCTGTACGGAAGGGGTGCCATTCTAAGGGTCCTGCTACGTCAGGGCCCTACGGACTCACTCAGGAATCCCAGAGCTTCTGGGTAGATCCAATCCAACAGCCTGCCCGGGTGTATTCTCAGGTAAGTCTGTGTTGCCGTTAATGTCCACAAATAACAGGAAAACATTGGTCTTTTCTCTAAAAAAAGATGCAATGTCATGTTTAAGGCTATGTAAGAGTAAGGATGAGGAGGTCTCATTCCCAAAGAAGTGTAAACCTTACCTGAAATCTTGGAAGGAGACTTAGAGGGAAGAGATAGAGGGAGGGACTGACCCAGGAGCAGTGGCCCCGGAGGCTTGGGCACTGAGTCCCAACGTGGGCAGAGAAAAGGTGCATTATATTTGGGGCAAGGGTCAAGTGAAACTCTAGCAAAAATGTCAGCCCTGAAGAGTGAATAGGCCTGTCATGTTAGATGCCTCAAAGGGGGCTTAAGTGTTCCTTTGATCAAGGGGAAGACACAAAAGGTGCACTATGCAGAAATAACCTCCCCAGGAAGGCAAGTGGGTTTAGTGGGTTTTCACAGAAGGCGGGGGAGGCCACTTCATCTTCACTCTCCCAGGACAGGAAGCTGGTGGGATGCCTGCCCGAGAGGTCGTGTGTTCACTTATAGGGTCTTCACTGGAGCTGAAGCCCTTTCAGAATAGACTGCCACCAACTCTGGCTCCTCTTGTTCGTGGATTCCTTCCACCAAACCTTTGGTGTCCATTTCTAAATCTGCTTCAGCCTGCAGGAGGCTGCAGTGCCCAGCTCTGTCTAACTTGCTTTATTGACCTTTATTGCTTTATGCACTGACTACCTTTATAGTACACTAACCTTTAAAACTCATGACTTTTCCCTCTTTCAACATTTTTCTTTACTCATGCTATTCATGTCTTTCTAGTTAAAAACTAAAAATAAGTCTTTTCCAGGAAGTATGAGTCAGGAGGGAAAAGAGCCTCCTATTTGTTTAGCCCTACTGGTCTGGGCTAAAAGCTGTGTAGCTTGTATGAACTTGTCCTTCACTATGATCCCCACTTGATGGTCACGTCCATGTAAGTGGTCTTCATGTGGCCTGCTGTCTTAGCCCTCTCCAGGTTGTATCTGTTGCTAAGAGCTGGAGGGAGGGACTTGGATGACCATACGAAGCAGATCAGCTAAGCCAGGAATTGCAGTGTGGGAATAGGGGACAGAAAAAAAGGTAAGGGATAGGGAGGGGTTGCTATTTGCCCCAGGGCTGCTGCTGTGGTGCAGCCTCCTGAATTAGGGCAAATGGATGGAGTCAGTAAAGTGACCTGCCTAAGGTCATACAATTAGTAGACAGTAGGTTGCTCACATTTAGGGGCAGCATCAACAACCCTGTAGTATCAGTCAGGGTCCTGGTGGGGAAAAGACAGGGAATTTAATGAAGGGATTATTTAGCAAGGTATGGGAAGGGTTTAGGGAACTGACAAAGGATGGTGTGATCCTTTTGGTTTAGTAACTTTGAGGAGGCATTACCATCCCTGAGTCTGAAGGGTCAAGAAGAGGGAATAGTTAATAGAACCCAGAGTGAGTACCTGTAAGAAGAAGGCTGCCTGACAGGACTTGTGACCTTTGGTGGAGACACAAAACTAATCCACGGTGATTGGCAGGGAAGGAACTAGGGGAAGAAATAATCTTCTTGCCTTCCAACTTCCTGCTGTTACCTCCCTTTGCCTGAGCATGACTAGAGACCAGAGGTCAAGGAGCCCCAGGGATGCCATATGGACAGGTTGATCATCTGTGGTTCAGGGTAGGGTGAAGGGTGGAGGCTGGATCTGGAGGAGCACATAGAAGCTACCCAGTCACCTAAGAAAACAGGTAAGGTTTGTTCTTAGTAGCCTACACATTTTTTCCTTCCTTCTTTATTGTCATACCTGTTCCTACATGGTTGTCAGATGCTAGAGTTTTCCTGGTCCCTTGCTATACCCTGGGACCCCCAGCCAAGTCATCAGCATCTAGTTTTGGGGCCTACCCTCTCTCACTATTATTTCTTTATCAAAATCAGTTCTTACAATTTCTGCTTCTAGCCATGATAAAGCAACAGGATCCAGATTTACTCTCCCACCATCAACAACTAGAAAACTAGACAAAATAAATGTACAGACATCTTCAGATTCTGAACAGGGAGTATAGGACTGTGATCCTTGAGATAAAGGAAATAAATGAGGTGAGCCCTATGATTGGAGACACATTTCTGGATTATACAGTAGGCGAAGGAATCCCAAGCAGCATATGGTAGTTTTGTTGAGTTGAAAGACAGAAAAGGGAGGTCAAGGAGACTTTGGATGGAAATTATGGGGCAGAGTTCTAGAAAAGAGAGGACTATGTAGAAAAAGCTCCAGAAATCTGAATAAAGGTCCTCTTGAGTATTTGCTTAATACTAAGAGGTACACACAGAATGAACCTCCATGAGGCAGGGCAAAGAATGACCAGGAGCTGAATAATTGACAGACTTCACATGGGACTGAGAAATGTTCAAATATCAATCAGTTTGATCACCTAGGGCATTTAGTAGAGACCCCATAAGGGCCCTGCCCAACCAGTATGTCTAAACTGTCTAGCCCTAGAGAAAAGGAAACTTTAGACTCACTCTAACAAAGCTTAAAACAATCTCCTAAGAATCAGTCTTATTGGTAAATAGCCTAACTGCCTGCCAGATAAAAGTCCAACACTATTTAAATGAAGGTAACAAAATAGCCAACATCCAATTAAAAAATCACTAGACTCCCCAGGAAGCAGGAAAATGTGACACATAACCAAGAGAAAAATCAGACAGTAGAAACAGACTTGAAAATAACAGAGTTGATAGAATGAGCAGACAGGTATATTAAAACAGTTATTATAACTATGCAAAATGTATAGAATAAGGAAAGAAGGGAAGATTGTGTGTGTGTGTGTGTGTGTATAATATAATATATATATATAACATAATATATAATATATATATAAAACCAAATGGAACTTACAGCAATGAAAAAATATGATATCTGAAATTAAAAGTCAGTGGATGGAATTTAAAGCAAACTGGACACTACAGAGGAAAAATAAGTGAAATTGAAAACAACAGCACTAGAAACTATCCAAAATGGAGTACAGAGAGGAAAAAGACAAAAAATAGATATAAACAGGAAAAAATGAAGAAAATCTCAGTAACCTATGGGGCAATATCAAGTGGGCTAAAATATGTGTAACTGGAAAGGAGAAAAGGGAAAGAACAAATTTTTGATAAAATGATGGCTAAAACATTTTCAAATTTAATAAAAGTATAAACACTGTAGATCCAAGAATCACAATGAAGACCAAGCAGGGTGCAATAATACCATACCAAAGCAGATCCTAATCAAATTGCTAAAAAATAACAACAAAGAGGAAATCTTAAAAGCAGCTTGAGATAAAGATATATTTTATAGAGGAACAAATATAAGAAATACTGCAGACTTCTTATCAAACTGT
Source organism: Monodon monoceros (assembly GCF_005190385.1). Taxonomy (NCBI): domain Eukaryota; kingdom Metazoa; phylum Chordata; class Mammalia; order Artiodactyla; family Monodontidae; genus Monodon; species Monodon monoceros. The sequence goes on along the minus strand of NW_021703778.1, from coordinate 141,209,101 downwards.
GCAATCCAAGAGGCAATGGAATGCTATCTTCAATGTGCTGAAAGAAAAAAAATCAACCTAGAATTCTATATCCAGTGATAATATCCTTTTTAAAATGAAGGCAAAATAAAGACTTTAAGGCAAATAAAATCTTAGAGGATTCATCACCAGCAGATCTGCAAGAAATGTTAAAGGAATTTCTTTAGGCAAAAGGAAAATACTTGGATCTACACAAAAGAATGAAGAATGCCAAAAATGGTAAACATGGGTAAATTTAAATATAAAAGACTTCTTTTTCATTTAAAAATCCCTTTAAAATATTAAATAAAAAATAATAGCAAAGTACTGCGGAGTTCATAACATATGTAGAAGTAAAATTTATAAAACAATAACGTAAAGAGCATGAGAGTATAGCTAATAAGCCAATGTTGTAGACACGATTAAATCATAAAAAAGAACTTTCAACCCAAAAGAAGGCAGGGGAAGGTGAAAAAGAGAACAAAGAACAGATGGGACAAATAGAACACAAATAGTAAGATGGCATACCTAAACCAAACATGTTGTAAGTACATTATATGTACTTGTAACTAAATGCAAATTGTCCAAATACCCCAATTAAAAGGCAGAGATCACCAATTGGATTTAAAAAAAAAAGCATGTTAAATGAAACCCTTTTTAAATGTAAAAACATAAATAGTTTCAAAGAAAAAGAATGAAAAAAGATATACCATACAACAATTATAAAAAAGCTGGATAACTATATTTATAACAAAAAAAGATCTGAGGACAAGGAATATTACCTCTTTATCAAGAGGGACAATTTCACAATGATAAAAAGAAAAGTTTTTAAAGAAGACATAACAGTCCTAAACATGTGTGTACCCACTAATAGAGCTTCATTAATATGTGAAACAGAAACTGACCAAATTGAAGGAAGAAATAGAAAAATCCACAATTATAGTTTGGTATTTCATCATTTCTCTCTCAGGAACTGATAGAACAAATAGGCAGAAAAAATAGAAGACCTGAACAACGCTGTCAACCAACTTGACCTAACTGACATTTCTAGAACACTCCACTTAACAAAAGCAGAATACATATTTCAAGTTCCCATGGGACATTCAGCAAGATAGAATACAACTGGGGCCATAAAAAAAAAAGACTAAACAAATTGTTAAAATTTGAAATCTTCACAAAACAATTACATTAGAAATAAAAAACAGAAAGATGTTTGGAAAATACTCAAATATTTGGAAGTTAAACATTATATTTTAAATAACCCATGGGTCAAAGAAGACAATGCAGAAATAATTGAAAATTATTATTTATTGAATGAAAATGAAGGCATAATGTATCAAAGTTTATGTAATGCAACTAAAGCAGTTTCAATGGAATTTTAAAAAATCTTATTTAAAACATATTTATTGAGGTATAATTTACAATTATAAAAGCTCCCTGTTTTAAGTGTACAATTCAATGACTCTAAGTAAATTTACAGAATCATGCAACTGTCACCACAATCTAGATTATCTTCTTACAGTCCCTCAAAAACTACTGTTATATTGCACCTGCAATCAAGTTATAATTGTCAACTTTTTTCCTTACCTATGCAAACAGCTTAACATTTTAAAAATTGAGATCTAATTCAGATAACATAAAATTCACCATTTAAAGTGTCTAATTCAGTGATTTTTTTTACTATATTTTACCATATTCATTATGTTGTATCACCACTATCTAATTCCAGAACATTCCCATCACCCCAAAAAGAAACCCCATACCTATTAGCAGTCAGGCCCCAAATTTTCCTCCTTCTACCCCTTGGAAATCATTAGCCTGCATTCTATTTCTCTGGATTCGCCTATTCTGGACATTTCGTATAAATGAAATCTTACACTATGTGGCCTTCTGTGTCTAGCTTCTTTCATTTAGAATTCAGATGAAATTTTAATGTTTTAAATGCTTATATTAGAAAAGAAGACAGATCCATTTTTGACATCCCAAGAAAATTCAATAGGGATAGAATAGTCTTTTCAACAAATAGTACTGAGACACATACATATGCATATGCAAAAGAATGAAGTTGGACCCATACTTCACACTACATATAAAAATTAACTCAAAATGGATCAAAGATGTAAGCATAAGAGCTAAAAAATATAAATCTCATAGAAAAATATAGGTGTAAATCTTTGTGACCTTGGATTAGGCAATGGTTTCTTAGCTGTGACACCAAAAACACAAGCAACGAAAGGAAAAAATAAATTGGACTTCCTCACAATTAAAAACATTTGTGCATCAGAGGATGCTATCAAGTGAAAAGACAGCTCATGGAATGGGAAAAATATTTGCAAAGCACATGTATGATAAAGAACTTGTATCCAAAATATACAAAGAACTCTTACAATGCAACAATAGAAAGATAAACATCCCACATTTAAAAAATAGGTAAAGGATTTGAATGGACATTTCTCCAGAGAAGATATACAAATGGCCAATAAGTACGTGAAAAGATATACAATATTCTTAGTCATCAGGAAAATGGAAATCAAAATCACAGTGAGATTACCATTTTGCACCTCCTAGTATGGCTATAATAAAAAAGACAGACAATAACAAGTGTTATAAGAATGTGAAGTGATTGGAACCCTCACATATTACTGGTGAGAATGTAAAATGGTACAGCTGCTTTGGAAAACAATTTGACAGTTCCACTAAAAGTTAAACATAGAGTTACCATATGACCCAGCAATTCCACTGCTAGATGTGGTTCCAAGAGACCTGAAAATACATCTCCACCCACACTCGTACATGAATGTTCATAGCAGCACTATTCATATTAGCCAAAAAGTAGAAACAGCTCAAATGTACCTCAACTGATGAATGGATAAACAAAATGTGGTATATCCATACAATGGAAAATTATTCAGCCATAAAAAGGAATGAAATTCTCATACACACTACAACTTGGATGAGCCTTGAAAACATTATGTTAAGTGAAAGAAGCAAGACACCAAAGGTCATATATTGTATAATTCCATTTTTTTTATTTATTTATTTATTTTCTTGACCATGCCACACAGCATGTGAGATCTTCCCCAACCAGGGATCGAACATGTACCCCCTGCACTGGGAGCACAGAGTCTTAACCACTGGACCGCCAGGCAAGTCCTAATTCCATGTATATGAAATGTAAAGAACAGGAAAATCCATAGTGACAGACAGTAGATTAGTGGTTGCCAGGGGTTGGAAGGAGGGAGGAATGAGGAGTGACTGCTAATGGATATGGGATTTTTTTCTGGGTTGATGAAAATATTCTGAATAATAGTAGTGATCATTATAAAACCTTGTGAATATACTAAAAACTACTGAATTATATACTTTAAAATGGTGGATTTTATGGTATGTGAATTAAAAAAAAATAAGGAATCTGATAGAAATATATCAGTGTTGATACTGATAAAGACTTTATGTGCCGCTCTTCTCAGGAATATCTGATTTAGCTTGACCCCTCCCCTCAAAGTCTACAGAATCTATTTTCTCAAAAAGTCTAGCTTCTAGGACCTTTGATTTTATTCTCAGCTGTGGATGCTACTGGGCTGCCTCCAAAGCCAGAAGAATCCTATAACAGACAGTGTAGGTGAACTTGTATTTTCGGGTCTATGCAAACTTTCCTGCAGTATGAGTTCTTTAAAATCCATTGCTAATTTTTTCCTACAGCCAGGCTTGATTAAAAGGATAAAAGATAATGATGAGGTACTCTACTGTTTACAAAAAGCATTTTCATATTTACAGCTCTTTTGATCTTAGACATTTAAATTTAAATAAAGCATTATGACTGGCCACACAGGGCCAGGCCCTGAACTCTAGTCCCAATTTCTCTCACCCCAAAAATCTAGCCTTTCTTAGAACAACTGAAATTCATTTTTGAACAGGTCATCCAAGCCCTCCAAGAATATTATGCAGGCTTTTTGGCATTTAAACAACTGCTTCCGCTGAGAATCTTCCATTGGTCTGCATTATGAAGAATGACATCCAAACTGGTCATGGGAAGCCCAGACGTTAAAGGGCTTGGTCCAAAATGCTCGCCTCCTTGACTACGCTGTTTGTACTTCCATTTTCACTCCTGCAGGGCCACACCTCCCACAAATGCATGTACCTGTGAGTGCACACGTACACACACACACACACACACACACACACACACACACACCCCACCCCTCTTTAGAGGTGGGAATTGAGAAGTTGGCTGCCTTCTCTCAGCAGTGCTATGACCAGAGCTGAGTCCCCACTTGTATTTTTTTTGTTCTCATTTTACTGTGGTAAAAAATGCATAGCATAAAATGTACCGTTTTACCAGTTTTAAGTAAACAATTCTGTGACATTAAGTATACTTACATTGTTCACCATCCATCTCCAGCACTTTTTCATCTTCCAAACTGAAACTCCATACCCATTAAACACAAACACCCCATTCCTCCCCCACCAGCCCCTGGAAACCACCATTCTACTTTCTGCCTCTATGAATTTGACTCTTCTAGGTACCTTATATAAGTAGACTCATACAATATCTGTCCTTTTACAACTTATATTTCTTGCTGGCAAAGTGGCATCTGGTTCCAGAGCTGGCCCATAGGACTAGGGGTTTGATGGGGTAACCAGCCCAGGAAATATGATAGGAGAGACCAGAGCACAAAAACAGCCCCAGTCAGAATCAGGAGGGCTCTCTCACCACGACAACAGCTGGAAATTCTTTCTGCTCTTCTGTAAGTCGGCTGTTACAAACAGGAGCCTTTTCAAACCCAATCCCAAACACAGGAATTCTCCCCTCATTGGTCTGTCTCCTGGGCCCCATCAAGACAGCTGCACTTCCCATGCAAGTGAAAGCATTCAACCGTGAGTGCCCGTTCCTGGGTCAGCCTCCTCCCACTTACCTTGAAAGAGAGCATAAGCTCCTTCAGAGAAATGAATATTTTTCTGTTTCAAGTTGCATAGAATGTAATGTGGAGGACTTTCAAAATGTCCTTTGCTGTGACTAGCAGTGGTTGATACAATCTATGCCCCGGCAGGCTGGCATGACAATGGTATTTACTCAGCCAGGTCTTTGAAATTCGCTGCAAAGATATGAGTCTCATGAATGGTCCTTCCACCAGCTTTTGTGAAGATGAATGAACCAATTCCTTATTACTGAAAGAGAGAAACTTTCACTGGATTTGAGGTAAGGCCACAGATAGACTGAAAGCAAGGAGACGTGAAAATGAAGGTGAATCTCACAGACACTGTGATGTCCAGGCCAGATCTGGTGGTGGAGGGCTGAGTGAATTCTGGGTGGGGATGCCCAGGCACAAAGCCATGTAATCCTTCGCCAAGTGAAAAAGTTTAGCTTTCCCCAAATCCCCCATTTGAGAACTTCAGTATGACTACCCAGTGTGGACAGCTACACAGATAGGTGGTACCCTACTTGACTTTTAACAAAGCACACTAATTTGTTTATTTTTGCATGGTGCGTTTCCTCCTAGGAGCCTACAGCTTCAGAAGTCCTCCTGTAGTGCAGACGATGCTGTTAGGAGGGCAGGAGAAGCTCTTCCCACCTCTGCAGAAGACCTGGCCACAGGAAAGGAGATTGATCATGGGTGTCAAGGGTTGGAGGGGTAGGAGAAAGATTTAGAGGAGATGAAAGAGAGATTTTTCACTGGAGACATTGTAAGATGATGATGTCCTTTGAAAAAGATGAGAAAGCAATTTCCCTGGAGGTTAAGGAAACAGGATTATACTCACTGTTGGATATTCAGTGTAGACCTGTGGGTGTCGGAAAAATAAGGCTGGGTGACCCCTGGCTGCTCCTTGGCTACACATCTGAGGTCTCTCTGTTCTGCTCCTAGTCTGTTCAGTTAAGAGGAGGAAGAGAAGAGCTGAGGACAGTTGCGTGCCTGGGATTCCTAATTTCCTGAGTACTGCACCAGGAACCAGGAGATTAGAGCTGGGATTTGATTCTGCTGCCAACTAGCATCTAAAACCTGGGGCCCTTCTGGCCACAATTTTATCATCTGTGAAATGAGGGAATGGGACCCAATTCAAATGCAACAAACTCTTATTAAGTATGTGTAGGCTACAATGTTGAATAAGAACTATTCTTTGGCCCGTAAGACCACACAACCAGGGAGATGAGACACACACACATGTGTTTGCATGCGGTTGTAATAGGAAACAAACACTTCTGTAAAGGAGAATGGGGAAGGGGAGAGACTGAGTCTACCTCTGGAATCTTATAGGCTTCTTGGATGAGGTGGGCTGTGAGCTAGGCCATGAGTATGGTTGGATTAGGTGCTGACAGGTGGATATGGGAGCAAAGGAGAGGAGGCGTCCCTGGCAGAAAAACAAGTGAACAAAAAGAAGAATCTTGTAAATCAACTATACTCCAATAAATTTTTTTTTAAAAAGGACATTAAGAAAAAGAAGAACCAGCAAACTGGGTGAGGGCAGGGTGGTTAAGTCCTGGGACTAGAAAGTAGGCAGCTATGACTAGAGCACAGGTGCACATCACACAGTAGGTCCTCGGTCACTATCCACTAAGTGATAGTGGCAGCAGTGAGGACTGGGCTGGAAGGCAGGCCGGGTCTCTCCCCCCCAACCCCCCGGGGAGCCATGAGCAGTGTGGGGTCCACATGGGTTTCTGAAAGAGAGATGGACTACTATGGTCAGCTCTGTGTTCAAGGGCAGGTGGACCACGAGAGGGGAGCCCAAATGTCCAGGGGAGACTTGATAATGGCTTGAATTTAGATAGCCACATTGGGGTGGGGAGGGATATAAAAATAGTGCAAAAGAAGATTCTGCAGGAGGCTGATCAGAAGTGCAAGGAGAGGGAGAGGAAGATGAGGACAATTTTGAGGGTTTTGAGCTTGGGCAATGGGGAGAGTGGAGATTCATAAACAGAGACAGGCAATCTCAAGAAGAGAGATGGGTTTAGAGAGGAGATGACTAATTTAGTTTTGTGCAGAAAGACTCGATATGCCTACAGGGAGTCTGTGTAGAGATGGCCGGCAGGCAGGCAGAAATGTGGAAATTTGGGTAGCTAGAGATCTGGGGCTCATGGAAGCAATGGTTGAAGATATGGGCGGGGATGAGATAGACAGCAGGTAAAGAGCACCGGAGAGGAAAACGGGAGCCTGGCAGGAAGTAACCAGGAGCCTGAGGAATAAATTCCAGTGGTAGGAGGAGGGCCAGGCCATGTGAGGAGGAGAACGCAAGGTGGCTCCTGGGCCACTGCTGTGAGGAAGGCCTGTGAAATGGCCCTGAAGCAGCAGCCAGTTGCCAAGCCCTGAGGAGAGGAAGTAGAAGCAGAAGGTGTAAAGGACCCTATAGAGACGTTTGTAATAAAGGGAACGCGAACAAAAAGATGGTAAACTGAGAGGCAGCAGGGCCAAAGGAAGTCATTTTAGGATAAGGAAGATGTGGCCATGCTTCTCACACGTGAACGTACATTCGGATCACAAGGAATCCTGTTACCATGCAGCTTCTGACCCAGAAATGAGGGCAGAAGAGACATGGTCTGGAAGAGATGGGAGCCCATGGTGCCATCTTGGACCAGGAAAGTAAGTTACTTGTGCGAAGGAGGCGGGGATGTCAGCTGCACTCAGAGTGAGGGATTCCCCATGGAAAGGCCTGGAACCTTCTTGGTCAGGTGGGCGGTGAGAAATTCTATAGACAGAAGGTAGACGTGGGGCTTGGTGGGGGGGTTGGTCTGAGGACAGTGAGAGCTCAGGGACGGTGGTCTGGCTGACTTGCTGGCCTGAGAGCAGAGCAGGACTCAGGTAAGCTGTGTAGCCAGAGTGGCAGCTGTGCCCCCCTCACGGCCTGGAAGCTGAAGCTGGTGGGCCTGAGGATGCAGATGAGAACCTGGTGGGAGGGCAAGCTCCTAAAGGGACACGGGGTGGGGCGCGGGGCACAAGAGACAGGGCCAGAGGGGAGAACAGGAGAAAGGAAGATGTGAAGGAGGGAGGCTGTGGTCTGAGAGCCATCAGCAGAGAAGGTCTCAGAGTGGTGGGTGGTTAGGGGCAAAGAAGGGGACCAGGCAGGTATGTGGCCAAGATGGAGCAGAATGGAGGCCAGAGAGGTGAGGGGCGGCCGCAGCACAGAGGAGGGGGAGGCTGGTCTCGTGGTAGAGTGAGAAGTGATGAGGAAGAGCCAGGGCCCAACAGCACCAGCTGGGGCAGAGCCCAGGGCCTGGCCTGTGAAATTGCTGGGGAAAGTCCTTCTCCTCACTTGCAGTAGCACCTGTGTGGAGGCCAGGATGGTTCCTAGAGGCAGAGGAGCCTGCCCTGTTCTCGTTCACTCAACCCCTATTCCTGAGGCTCCTCGAGTGAGGTCTTGGGCTGGGACGCTGAGGCCTGAGTTTCATGTGTTTGGACTGTGACATGGAGGGGAGGGCGTGAGAGGGGACTCCTTCAGCGGCTGACCCACAGCCCCGGAGCCCGCTCAAGGGCACTCTGCGGTCACCCAGCCACCTGCAGCCACCCTTCTGGGCCAGGGCGGATTAAAACCCCGTTCACAGGTTAGGCACTTAGGCGCCGAGGTTCCAGCAGGTCCCGCTTTCCCAGCCCCTGGGATCTGCACCCACCCCCCACCCCCAAACTGTGAGGCCCATTGTGCAGCCGGTGAATGTCCCCTGCACACCCCCAGCCAAGGAACTGCGAGGACAGGCTGTCGGCGCTTCCTGCCTTGGGAGGACCAGCCAGCAGCATGGCCGGACGCCCGGCTTGCAGTTTGTTCTGCTCAGTTGGATTCTCTTTCTCTCCCTGGTGAGCTTCAGCTTGTGGTTGTTTGCTCTTCATCAGCAGTTCGGGGAACCAGTGGCGTCTGGGGAGGAGAGAGGAGGGAAAGGAACTCCAGATGCTGTGCTGGTGCCCAGCCGGGCCCTGGGACCTCCCAGTCGGCCTCCCCAGGCCTCTGTGGCCTCCACGGGCACATGCCCATGGCCGACCCTCAGACCCTCAGCCCGTGTCAGACAGCCCCATGTGGTCCTTTCCAGGCCCTTGGGACCACCGAGCTCATACCACCCCTCCGGAAACCGCCATGGGCTCCTTCCCTCCAAATCAGAACCAACCTTTCTTTATTCCCTCCACTAAGGCCTGGGATTTCTTTGCCTTTCAGCCCAGCTCTTCCTCCCTGTGGAGGTCTTTGCAGGAAGGGGGCGGGAGGTTGGGTGCTGGCCTTTTTGGCCTAGCCTCCCTGGGTGACCTATGGCCAATCCTGTGTCTCCAGCCTCGCTGTTTCTCCCCAGAGCCACAAGGGACAGCCTCTGGCCCTTCCCGGGGTGTCCTCCCCTGTGTCCGTCTGTCCGTTGTCCTCGTGTTCCTTGTCCCTTCCCTGCGCCCCCCAGTTATGTGTCCACAGGAGGGGAGGAAAGCTCAAAAGGATTTCTGCAGAGACCCTGGGCAGAAGATAAATGGAATTTGCAATAAATCCAGGAGCAAAGTTGTAACTTGACTTAAAAACAAACAAAAGGGCCAGAACTGCACTTAAGCTCAGCAGAAGCTCATCTCTCAGTATAAACAGAAAAGGGCAGACGTGGGCTGCAGAGCCTCGCTCAGGCCTGGGACAGCGAGGGAGGGGTCTGGAGCGGCGGTTCGTCCACTTCCCCTGGAAGGGACGGGCTGTGGGGAAAGGTCTCTGCGGCCTCCTTAAGGAGAGAGAAGATGCAGGCACTGCTCTTGTTTGCCAGTCGGTTTTCCATGCCTACCATTTTGAAGAGACACTCTCAGGACTAGGCAGGAAAGTCATTTAGGGGAAATGCTTTCTCAGCCTGTTACCGAGGCCCGGGGCTGGGCAGATAGAAGTTTGGACCCATTGAGAGCAAAGTGAAGCATGGGTGTGAGCTCCCAGGCCTCAGCTTGTCCTGGGACGGGAACATCGGAGAGTTTGCCTGGACCTCTCAGCTGGCTCAGAGGGCCAGGTGGCACCACACTGGTCTTCCTTCCCTCGGGCAGTGGCCTGCTCGGCATGACCCTGGAGGGGTCTCTCTTGCTGGAGCCTCCATGCCTCGTCTAGAAGTATTAGGCTATAATTACCACAATTACAGCACCTTGCCTTTACGTAGAATTTTTTTTTAATTAATTTATTTATTTTTGGCTGCATTGGGTCTTCCTTGTTGCATGCGGGCTTTCTCTAGTTGCAGCGAGCAGGGGCTACTCTTCGTTGTGGTGCGCAGGCTTCTCATTGTGGTGGCTTCTCTTGTTGCAGAGCACGGGCTCTAGGTGCGCAGGCTTCAGTAGTTGTGGCGCGCAGGCTCAGTAGTTGTGGCGCATGAGCTTAGTTGCTCTGTGGCATGTGGGATCTTCCTGGACCAGGGATTGAACCCATGTCCCCTGCATTGGCAGGCGATTCTTAACCACTGCGCCACCAGGGAAGTCCATTTACATATAATGTTAAAGTGCTTCCACACACACCCTCTCATCTGAGGTAGAACAGATAGCAGTAGCATTTTATGGGCAGGAAAACTGACGCAGAGAGGAAAAGAGATCTATCCAAGGTGACAGAGCAAGTCAGCAGTTGACATAGGTGAGTGCAGTGGAAAATGTGGGTCCTGAGGTATAGTTCCCATTCAGTTAATAACAAACTGTGTGATCTTGGGTGAGTGCCTTAATCTCTCTGGGGCACAGGCTTTCCTCTGTAAGATGCAATTCCTTCCAAAGTTTAAACAGATCGGCTGTTGTTCCCTCTAACTCTGTGGCCGGGCTTTTCAAAGTCAGGAAACTCAAGGGAAACTAATAATGTGTCAAGGAGTATAAACATGGCACATCTTTCTGGAGCCTCATTTCTACACTTGGATATTTCTGGAGGGGAAAAAAAAATCAATTTACAAAAAAATTGTAAAACAAGATGGCTATACTCTAGAAGAGGATGCAAAATTCAAACTTTAAAACAGGAAATGTCAAGGAAATTTTGTCCCTGCTGTCTGTTTTGGTCCCCGCACCCCCCGCAAAGTATGTACATATTTGCACTCTCCTGCTGCCTGGGAACGGGGTGGGAGAGTTTTCTAGTGGGTATTCGGGGCCCCGCCAGGCAGTGAGCTGCAGAAACCCATACTGCTGGTGAATGCGGGGAGGGAGCTGCATTCCCTTTGATAAGGAGAGCTGTTCGCATCCCAGGCTTCACATTAGAATCACCTGGTGAGCTTTTGAAAAACACCGAGGCCAGGTCCCACCTTGCCGCAGTGAGCCAGAATCTTGGGCGTGTGTTTAGTGCCCCATAAGTCTGAAGAGCTTTCTGGGTGATTCTAATATGCAGGGGGAGCTGGGTGCACTGCCTTACCGTTCAGACTTGGGAGTACAGGAGACCCAGAGGGCCCATGTCCAAGGAGGGGAAACAGTGCCAGACAGCTTCCTCCCCTCTACCTCCCAACTGCTGCTTAGGCTAGGTGAGACTGAGCTCGAGAAGCCCACCCCCACCCCCCAGCTAAAGGAAAGGGCAGTGAGGTTGTGGGGTCAGGGGGAGGTGAAGAACAAGACAGAACTTTGCTGAGGGGGTAGGAAGGCTGTTCTGGGTTGGATAGTGTCCCCCTAAAATTCATGTCCTTCCTGGAATCTCAGAACGTGAACTTATTTGGAAATAGAGTCATTGTGGATGTAATTAGTTAAGATGAGGCCGTACTGGAGTAGGGTGAGCCCCTAATACAACATGACTGCTGTCCTTGTAACAAGAGGAAAGAGACACACAGGGAAGATGCCACGTGAAGACGGAGGGAGAGATTGGGGTGAGGATGCAGCTATAGACCAAGGAATGCTAGAGATTGTGGGCAACCGTCAGAAGCTGGGAGAGGGGCCTGGAACAGATCCTCCCCCAGAGCCTCCAGAAGGAAACAACCTTGCGATACCTTGTTTTCAGACTTCCGGCTTCCAGAACTGTGCGAAAATAAACGTCAGCTGTTTTAAGCCAAGCTTTAGCAAGTTTGTGATACTGTTACAGCAGCCCTAGGAAACGAGGGCAGAGCCTGATGGTAGTAAATCCTTGCTATAGACGCTGCTCCTGAGACACGTGTGACAGGGACCAAGGCCTCTGCTCCAGCCAGCCTGGGGGCACCTGGGGAGCTGCAGGGTGTGGCCTGCTCCATGCCAAGGATTCTGTGAGGAGGGAAGGGGACACACGGCAGTGGGTGCATTCCACTGACAAGCTGAGGGGACAGAGTAAGATGTGACCTGTGCAAAGTGTCACTCTGTGAAGGTAAAATGTCCCTCATTCACTCATTCACTCACTCACTCACTACTTATTAATGGTGCCCTACTGTGTGCTGGGCTCTGGGAACTCAAAAGTATGGAGCCCAGAGCCAGCCCTGCCCTGCGTCAGGGAGCTTGAACCCAAGTGAGGAGGTTGGGTCGACGGGCCCTAAGATTCCCTCCAGCTCTGACATTTGGTGACTAAAAGGGAGCAAAGAGGGCAGCCTGTCTGGGGGCCATCGTGCCGCCCCTGGGGCATTTTGGGGGCCACTGCTGTCTGTCTGCCTGGACAGGACCCAGGAAGGGCTGCAGTGGGTGTACGCCTGTTAGGATGTGGAGCTGGGCTCTGCTTTCCTCTGCAGGCCTTACTGCAGGGTCGAAGTGGTCCAGGACAAACTGGCGGGATGCTGTAGGCAGTGAGACGGGCCTCGGCGGCCACCACTAATTGCACAAAACTGAAAAATCTCGAGAACATTTTCAGCCCATTTGCACTTATCAAATATCACACTGGAAACTCCAGCAATTTGTGCAGGCTCCTGTCCAGAATGAGGGGGATTTCACACACTTGGCCTGGTGCAGGGGGAGTTTCTTGGAATGGCAGCCTCAGAGCGGCCCTGGCCTCCCGGTCTGGGTCACCCACCTTCGCACACTAGCCCAGCTGCTCCCCGTACAGCTGGTCCCACGTCCAAGGCCGCTCTCAGACTCTCCAGCCACAAGGAGTCTGCATTCCTCGGGCTCTCTGGTTTCCCCTTCCTGTCTTTGGGAGTCCCTCGCAGCCAGGGATCCTGGCAGTCTAAGAAAGACAAAGTTCAGGGCCTGAGGCTGTGGATTTTTTTTTGACGCTCCAGTTCATTTGGGCTAGAGGTGAACGCTTCCCTCCCGAGACCCCAGCAGGCGGGGCCTGAAGCAAAGTTCAAGGAACAGTTGCTTCCCCCACGGTTGGGTGGTGCTCCCTGGGCAAGACTCGTCCTGACAACTCACTGACAGGCGACCCGCAGGCCTGAAGGAGAGGCCCGAGGTGAGACGTGGGTACCTGTGTTCCCTGTTCTGTCCCAACAACAGTTTCACAGCAGACGTAATCTTTAACTCCCCAAAGGCTTTTATTAAAAGTTCCATGTTACCTGACACTTGAACATAATCAAAACAGAACAACCGTTTGCAGTTCACTTTACCTTTCATGACCTCATGGATTTTTACAAGGACGTCCCAGAACGCTTTCTTTTCAAAGGCTAAGTAGATATGCTGAGGGCTCCCAGAAAGTACCAAGAGCAAGACCTTGATCTCCTCATACTCATAAAGAAAAAGATGAAAGAAAAAACAGGTCCTGTTTCTTAGGGTTATAAAAGTAACACATGGTCACGGAGGACACGTTGGAAGACACAGAAAAGAATAAAAAATCAAATAGAAGCCACTTACAATTCCACCCCTAGAGACCACGGTCAGTGTTCTGGGGTATACATCCCCTTCCTGAGTATGAAAATACCTCTTAACATCTGCACCTTAAAAATAAAAGTGGAAACAGACTGGTACGGCAATTCATAATTTCATAATGAGGCCCTGAAATCGCAGGTAAATTTGATATAGAGATCAGTAAAAAGGAATCAAATTAATTAATCCACAAGTAATTGAGGGCCTGCTTTGTCTAAAGTACTGTGGGGATTAGAGACATCTGCTGCACGGGCCTGGCCTTGAGAAGGTGGAGGAGAAGACAAGTGACACGTAGAGTGGCTTTTGATATTTGGATCCTCAGCTCCTGGCAAAGCGCGCTGTAGGGCTCTCAGAATGGTTTGCTGCATTGAGCTGAGGGGTGCCCATCACCAAGGCTATTCGTTATTCATTTACTCAACAAGTATTTACCTTGTATCTGCTATGAGTCAGGGGTGAAGGTGTTTAGGTTTTAGAGCAGGGGACCATCGTGATGAGAGTGACGTTTAGGAGATCTATATGCACACTGGCTTACCAGGTGGGTGGTGTGATGGTTAATTGTGTGTGTCAACTTGGCTAGGCCATGGTACCCAGATATTTGGTGAAACAGCAGTTTACATGTTTCTGTGAAGGTAATTTTTAGACAAGATTAACATTTCAGTCAGTAGACTTGGAGGAGAGCAGATGACCACCCATGATGTGGGTGGGTCTCATCGAATCAGTTGAAGGCGCTAAGAGAAAAGACTGAGGTTCCCCGAGGAAGCGGGAATTCTGCCTCCAGACTGCCTTCTGACTCACACTGCAGCATCAGCTCTTCCCCGCGTCTCCTGCCTGCTGGCCTGCCCTGCAGATTTCAGACTTGCCAGCCCCCTTACTTGCATGTCCCAATTCCCTGTATATATAGAGAGAGAAAGAGAGAGAAGTAGGTGTATATAACCATATAATAGGATATTATATATCCTATTTGCTCTGTTTCTCTGGACAGCCTGACTAATACAGATGGGAATGGAGAAAGTCAGCAATAGGGAGACCAGTTCAGTCTGTCAGGATGCTGGGAACGCAGCAAAAATGGATATGTGTGTATACACGTTTGTGCCTTTGTGTGTGTCATTATGTGCATGCCTACTGGGTGTGTGTGTCTGTGTGTGTGCCTCTGTGCATGTCCATATGTGTATGTCTGTGTCTATAACTGAGTATCTGTGTGTTTGTGTATGTCTATACAAGTGTGTGTGTGTCTGTGTACTTTGTCTGAAGGTCTGTGCGGGCCTGTGTGTGTACCTGCATCTCTTTGTATGTTTGTGTGCCTCTGTGTGTGGCTATCTATGCAAGTATATATGTTTCTGTGTCTGTTGGGGGGATGTCTGCCATGGTATCCCAGAAAAGGACCTCTGTTGCTAGACTTTCAGTTGGTTCAGACAGCTTTTTGGGAGCAAGAGTGCAAGCTGGGTCTGGGAACCAGGCAGGAAGGTGGACAAGCATGTCCTGTGGTGCATGGAGCAGAAAACAGGAAGGGGGGGTAGGAGACTTAGGTGGGTTTGGGAACAGGATAGCCAGAGGCCAAGGTGGTGTAGAGACGTCTGGGGGCAGTTCAGGGACATACACGTCACACGTGCCTAGAGTCTGGAGGTTCCACCGGCCAGGAACAGTTTTTTGCAAGGGCCAAGCAGGTTGGGACAACGAGGGCCTGCACTGAGGGGTGGTAGTGGAGAGAGAGATCTGGAGGCTGGGCTCCATGGGAATGGCGAGGAGAAATAAGGCAATTAAGGTAGGAATTGGCTTGGGGACGATGATGACTTCAGTTGAGACTGGTTGGGTTTGAGGATACAGCAGAATAAGATTTTCAAGGGTGAGGAGGGGTAGTGACCAGTATCATGCTCCAGAAAGGGCAAGGAAAATAAAGAATGAGAAAAAGCCATTGGGCTTGACAATTTGGTAGCCTCGGTAACCTCAGCGGAGGGTACAGAGGCTGGTGTACGGGAGGGAGGCTGTGGGTAGGCAGGGTCGGTGGATAACGTCTGTTGGACCCTACTATGATATGGAAATGAAAAACACCAGGATAATAACAAGAGTGGACAACAGAGTTGAGTGATGGGAGCCTGGTGCATATTTGAATAAAGAATGAAACTCAGTCATCAAGATATTCACCCCTGATCCCGTTAAGCACTTCCTCTAAGAGTTGGCAAACTGATATCCCTTAATTATTCCTTATATTTATAAAGGCCTTTCTCCAAAGAACTCCAAGTGCTCAATAAACATTAATTAATTCACTCTCGCAGCCTCCTTTAGGGAAAACTTGGTGGTAGTTATCATCATTATATTTATAGGCCACAGACACTGTGGCCAAGATGAGAATAATGCTGCCAACCAGGGTCACAGAGCTAGTCGGGGTGGGAGGTGCTGTATCTGGCTCCACCCCTTCCGCTGTTAGGCCATTCTTAAATCACCCACATCTTTCCAGGCCCCCCAGGTTGCTGGTGAAACTTGGCTATGAGACCAACTACAGAGTCTGACGCTTCAAGGGGGTGACTGCAGGATAATCCCAGAGGGATTCTAAGGGCCAGCCGGCTGTGGGGCTCAGGAATGGATCTTTTGTTTGCTCAGTCCTGGACCACATGGGCATGTAGGCAGCTTTCTCTGCTGAGTCCTTAAGGGTCCCGAGCAAATGCTGAATCTAGGAAAAAACAAAATTGCCAAACTCAAGAAAGCATGCAGTTGTTCCACTTGTGTTTTGTGAGTTCCCTCACACAAGAAATTCTCTAGTGCCCTGAAGTAGGGCAATACCCCCAATCCTGATGCTTTGGGCTGTGCAAGATCCAACCATTTGCTCAAAAGCAAAATGATCTCTAAATGAAAAGAATAATCAAGGACAGCCCACTGAGAAGGTGATTTGGTCACTTCCGGTGGTGAGTTTCGGTTTTATTGGGCCAAGAAAGGAAGAGAATCCTGAAGATCACAATGGTGGAAGTGGTCTGCAAAGCCCCCCAGCTGCAGCCCCAGAGAGTGCAGACGTGGGGACCATTACCTTAAAGTCATGCTGTACTTCTGGGATTGGGCCTGCCTATGCCCGACAAGCGCTGGGAGCTAGCGATACTCAGGCTCTTACCTAATGAGGACTGGCTCTTGTGGGACCAGCTAAGTGGTTCACATTCCCAGTCCAGGGTTTATGCCACTTGGGTGGACCTGGGAAATTCAAGGGGCCCCTGGCTTGTTGGCCCAAAGCCAGGGTTTTATTACGGCCTCAATCTCCAGGGATTCCACTAGGGGCCTGATCCCCAGGAGACTAGCCAAAGTGAGAAGTATCCCAAAGAGCATTCGATCGGCTTCTTTTGAGTCTTCACCTCAACCCATTGTTTGTGGAGGCCTTGCTCATTAGTGGGAATAATTCCCTCAAAGTCACAGAAAACTGGAGGACCAGCCCTGTACAGGATCAGCTTAACTATGGTGCCTACTACAGCGTGTGGGCGGTTTCTGCTGCATGCCATGGAACATGAATATTCATGAGGAAAGAGAGGCTAGATTAGCATAATAACACTTTCATTTTGAGGTTTCCGTTGAAGAATCCTTGGTGTTTGATCAGAAATTACCAAAAACAGGGCTTCCCTGGTGGCGCAGTGGTTGAGAGTCCGCCTGCCATTGCAGGGGACTCAGGTTCGTGCCCCGGTCCGGGAAGATCCCGCGTGCCGCGGAGCGGCTGGGCCCGTGAGCCATGGCCACTGAGCCTGCACGTCCGGAGCCTGTGCTCCGCAACGGGAGAGGCCACAGCAGTGAGAGGCCCGCATACCACAAAAAAAAAAAAAAAAAGAAAAAGAAATTACCAAAAACATGTCTTGTTCAGGAAATGGAATGATTAGTGTTGTCTGTTTCAATTGGGAGACCCAGAAGGCCCAGCCAGCCTGCAAGGCAGAGGCCTGGGACCCACAGCAAAGGCCTCATCTCTGGAGGACCAGCAGACCCCTGGGAAGGAAGAAAGTGATGTGAAGGGCTTCTGAATGGAGGAAGGACCTGGGACTTTCAGTCTTCTTTTTCTTGTCCCCATCCCTCCTTCACAGCCACGGAACAGAGAAATTCCAGCTTCTTACAGTAAGGGGGAAGTGGGCCAACAGCAGAATGGGCAATCATGGTGCAGACTCACCCCATGGTCTGGGTGGCCAAAGGTGAGAATAACATTTCCATGGAGATGACTGATAAAGGTCATGGGTGCAGGTTGAACATCGGGGGGAAGGGTGGGCTGAGGCAGGTTGTGGGAAGAGAACTGTGAGGTCGTGTCTTTCTCCGACTTTTTTTTTTTTTCATTTGAAGAGAGTAAAGGGTGAGTCCTTGGGTCTTGGAGTCAGATGGCCTGAGTCTGCACCCTGGAAGATGGCCTTTGGAAAGCTGGTCCCACTGCCTTTGGGAGCCTACAAGCCCCATGGTTCTTCTAGCAACGCTGAGCCCAGTGGGCTTCCCAAAGGGGGCAGAGCCATATTTCTGCCTCGTGGCATCTCCTCTCTGCTGCAGCTGGGGAAATTATGAAATGGATTATGATATGTAATGTTAGAACAGTCTGGCACCTAGTAAGTTCTAGGTTTCAGTCCCAACATCATCATCATTCTCAGCCTGGCGTTTCGGTTGGATATGGAGATTTGCCCACAATGCCACAGCTCCTGGCAGCCTCCCTGCGTTCACAGAGTGTGGGAATAAGGCACTGGCCGGCGTCCGAGGGTCAGCGCTACAGCGGGTCACAGAGCGGCAGAGGGAGGGAGCGGCCAGCTCAGATAGCATGCTGGAGATGAAAGCCGCCGTGTTTGCCTTTCCAAAGTGCCGCTGTGTTCCTCAAGGCCTGCAGCTTCCTCTGCCCTGCTGGGGTTTTTTTCTTCCAAGTTCCTCTCAGTGATATCTTAAGAGGCAAACTTCCAGCACTAACAGGAGGTCTTTTGTTCTCCTTTTCTCTAAGTGGACTTTAACCCAGTTACGACAGATGAGTCACTGTAAAAACAAACAAATAATAATACTCCATTTTCCTCAAGGCTCTTCCATGCCTGCTGACAGCAAAGGGGGAACCTGACACTGCCCTGGGCCTGTGGGGCTTCTCCCCGCCCTGACCTTCTGGAGGCACAGCCCAGGAGAACCTTTCAGAACACTCTGGAGCCCAGCGCTGTGGAACAGTTCAGTGGGGCTCTGGCTTGTTTAGAATTTTGTCTGATTTGGGGTGGCCCAGGGGCTCCGAGGAATTCTGGTCTCAGCACGATCCTGGCTGGGATTTACACTCCAAGAGCCACCACAAACTAAATTCTGTACTCACTTCCCGTCACACTTTAGTTTCATTATATGTGTTAGACACTCAATGATTTTTATCAGGAAGGACTTTGCAATAGAATATCTTCTGCTCTATTAAAAGACTCCAGGGCATGCTCAGTACACAAGTGCAGCCTACATTCATTCAATAGAAGTTCACTAGGCACGCAGGTAGGCACTGGGGTTACAGAGATGGTGCCTCAGGGAGACAGATGTGTAAATAGAAGAATTCGGTGACTTCTGATACAGGTAAAAAGGCTCAGGTGCCAAGGGTGGGGTATGGTGATAAAGGAGATGACCATTCGATCTGGGAATGTTGAGAAAATCTTCTTCGAGGAGGTGGCATTTGAACCGAATCTTGAGCCCTGAGTGCATGTTTATCAGATGTCTGGAGAAGGGGACAGGCAGAGGGAGGCAGGACCATAACCAAAGGACTGGGACCCATGGCAAGTTTGGACCCACCCTTGGGCAAGCCCTTTCTAATCTTTGCCCAGGCATATTTGCCTACATGCTTAAGTAGAGCTGGACCCTCATTTTCCTGAGAAGGAACCGTCCCTGGATGAATATGCCGCTGGCTTCAGGACTCTGGTCTGAGATGTCTTCTGGCTGCATTAAACATGAAGGCTTGCTTTGGGTCACCAGCCCCC
Organism: Monodon monoceros; assembly: GCF_005190385.1. Classification (NCBI taxonomy): domain Eukaryota; kingdom Metazoa; phylum Chordata; class Mammalia; order Artiodactyla; family Monodontidae; genus Monodon; species Monodon monoceros. The sequence goes on along the minus strand of NW_021703778.1, from coordinate 141,189,564 downwards.
TGGGCGGGCTCGCTGCCCAAGAGTAGCCGTGGCTCCTGATGGGTGGAGGTGTATATGTTCTCCAGAAGGCTGTCATCCACTGTCACAGCCCCTGCATCCTGACTCCCTGGAGCTCAGATGCATAGTGAAACACACGCATGTCTGCAATGAAAACATCACTTCAACTGCCTGGAAAACTCCTGCTCATTGTCAACCCCAACTTACAAATCTCTTTTACTGGGAGGAGCCCCAGAAGCCGGGGATAGAATGAGCAGCCCTTGTCTTTGTGCTCTGGGGCTTGTTCTTCTTACGTTGTTTTAGGCTCTAACCATAATCTATTGTAGTTTCTCAGTTTCCCTGAACGCCCTCCTCCCAGGCTGGGAGCTCCTAGAGGAGACGGTAAGTAGTGTATAATATTTGGTTCATGTACATACAGGGTGTTCAATAGATGTTTGTTAAACAGACACAGGAATGAATGAAGAGGTTTGAGTCGGTCTGTTTTGCGTGGTCTGACAGTGAGCTCAGCTGAAAGCTTCACCTTCATCAGCTTTGGTAATAAGATAGTAGGGTCTCAGGATTTCCTACCAATAGCACTGTTTTGTACGCAAGTAGATCTCTCCTCCCCAGAAGCTACTTGCACTGGAGAATTTAGATTTAAAATCAGAAGGAGCCCGCTACGGCACTCTAGGGCAAAGGGGATCCTCGTCTATTTTTTCAAGCTGACTTCCTTGCTTTAGCAAATCCCGGGAACTGAACAGTGAGGATCCTCTGTTTAATCTGTTGGGTTTGTGCCTCCTAAAACACAGTACTTCATATTTCTGTGTCAGTCATCCGAAAAGTGAACACCTCCCTATTTTGTGATCTGGCAAGGATAGGATAGACTTCCTTCCATCAGAGTCGATCTAGGTCTATCTCCTTTTATTTATATATATATTTGAGGATTCTTATCAAGGGCCAAGGCGGTGGAAGCCCTATTCTACAGGGAAAGTTCTCCTCAGCTGGCCCTTCCTTCAGCGGTCTCTATTCTGCCATCTCTAGGTGTCCCCAGGCAATCAAGGGCAGATGACACGAAATGATTTCAGTGGTGGGGCTGAGTGGCTGTGGACACAGCCGGGCCTATAGCCTCAGCTTATTTCTCTGCTTTGGGAGAACTCAGGCCTCTGCCTCAGACTTCGTCTCTTGGGGTTGGATTATAGTTTTCAAAGAATGAATAAAAAAGTCCAGGAACAAGGAACAACCTCCGTCTCAATGACAGTAGCTGGTTAATTACTTCTGAGAAAATGGAAACCTTGGTCTCCTGATGTGTGCAATGACAGGCACAAGAGGAATTTTCCAATACAATAGGGGAATGAAATTTCCAAGGACAGGCTGACTGAGAAAAGCCACCATCTGACTCTGCCCCAGTCGGGTAATGTGGCGCCCCCCGGGGTGGCGGAGTGGTGGTGGGAATAGTGGCCGGGGAGCGCAGCAGTGCCCGCGTCACTGTAAGATCTGCCGTGGGCAGGTGCCTTCAGGACAGCAGGAATATTTGTAGTGCGGGTTCCTGTGGTGAGGAGGGAGATAGTCTAGGCCATTTTGCTTAGGACGGAGAGGAACAGCTAAAGGCTAGATGGGGTCTCTAAAACCTGTGGCAGAAACGCGTGCACTGAGGTCTGTCTCTGTTCGGCAGTGGACTTTCCCTCGGTCCCACTGTTCTCTCTTATGGACTCATTTCTTACCCCCTGCGTCCGCTCTCTGGGCCCTCCCTCCTGCACGAGAGCCCCTGTCCCAGGAACTAGACACACCAAGCAGGACTGTCTTGGTCCCTCAGTTTTGTTCTCTCCAATTCCCCTCATCATCCTTCCATAAAAGAAGCAGGGCCGTGGCTGTCCCTGCTCCTTCCCTTCTCACTGGGACAGCAGGTTTTCAAAACTCCAAGGGACAGGATGCTGTAAAAAGGCCCTGGGGAAGGGATGAATCATGCTTATGTTTGACAACCCACGGAGCAGCTGTCGAGGTTTATAATTGTCCTCTGTGAGCCCCTTTATACATATTAAAGATCCCTTGGAGAAGCCCGGCCCTGATTAGAAAAAAAAAAATGATTTGGATACAATTAATTCCCAGTGTCAGGTGGAAATGAAATGTTTCCAAAGCTGTTACTTGTCCGTGACTAGCTCACCTTCGTGCTGCTGTTTAGGACATCAGCTACTCTCGGCTTCCTGCTCCATGAGTATCTGTTGTGGGAAGGGCTGAGGAATTTGAATCTCCAAAATAAAATGGAGAATAGACATGGGATAAGAAACAGGAAACACATCTGTTGATCCCTCAGATAATCATTTTTTTAAGTATAAATTTTTTCCTGATTTTGGAATAATATGTATTCATGGGGGAATATCTGAAGGATAGAAACAAATCCAAGAAAGAAAATAAAAGGCCAAATCTTAATACCCAGGAACAGCACTATTAACGTTTTTATACGTATTCTTCCAGTTAAAAAATGTACACAATATATTTTTTCTTGCAAAACTGCTACATTCTATGCATATTGCCTTATAATCTGCTTTTCCCTTTAATGATGTGTTGTGAACATTCCCCCGTGAGATTAAGCCTTCTTCTAGCCCGTAATTCTAATGACGCCTAGTCTTCCATCATACAGATGTTCATTCAACTAATACCCTGTGGGTGAACATTTAGGTTGTGGCTATCTTTTTTTTTTTTTTTTTTTGCTGTTGAAGATAACAATTTGTACATACTGGGGAGACTAACTCAGCCTGCTTCATTGTCCTGGTCATAAGTTGCTTAGTCCTTCCTCAGAAGCTATCGGTCATTTGTGGGCCAGATAAACTCTATCACAGTTGACTTTCCAACCCTTGCTCAGAACACAAAGACAAACAATCTACTCAGGCTTGAGCAGCCCTGAAGGTTCTCTCAATCCCACAGAACCACCTACCAATGTAAAAAGATAGCTGTGCTCAACTTATTTCCTCACAGGTGCGTTCTTTCAGACAAAACGGGGTCCCTTAACTGGTTCCCCTTTGACTTGGTCATCTTTTCGACAGAGGAGGCAAGATTACTCTAATAGCTGTGGAAGCTTGTAATTAGCAAGGGTAAAGCAGTAAAGACAACTGGGAGCATGCATTCTGGTCTGAATCATCCATCATTTGGAATCATCTTCCATGTTTCTTATTTTCAGTGTCGCTGTCCTGCTCCGTTAGAGTAGATAATTGGGAGGGGAATAGCACAAAGGCCCAGGGCTCCCCTCATGCCAAGTAGTTTACACTGTGCTTGGCCTGGCCAGAGGAGAGCACTGAGCAAACTCCCAGTAGAGAATCTGGGGCAAAATCTAGGTCACTGGTTCCCAGTTCAGCTCAACTTCAAGAAACCCAAGCTGCCACATGGTGGTGGTGGGGGGTGTGTGTGTCTTAGACACCTCCAGTTTCCATATCGCTGGTACTTTAGCCCAGAGGAAGCCAGAAGGGAAATGTGCTCCGAGGTGGAAGGGCGGGTGCTTCAGGACTGGGAAGCTGGGCCTAGGTGGGGCAGATCAGTGGTCATCTCCCATGCCATCACCCCCTTCTCATCCTAGTGACCCCATGCCTATCTTCAGCGTCCTTTGGCTTATGAGGTCAAGAACGAAGAAATTCTCATTTCAAGGCAAAGTCTAAGACCCTCTTGCTATCCGCTGAGGCCCCGAGGCTTCTGGAAGAGGCCAGTAGAGAATGAGTTCAAGGGGAATGTCATGGGAATGCATATGATGGTTAAACCGTGCAAAGAAGTAAGAGAAATTAAAAGTAGGTGGGGAAGAACACTAACTCACTCTCAGTTTAATGGGGTTTCTGGGGGAGGAGATTGTAGTCTCTGATACATATGAAAAGTCCTGGAACCAGCTCTCTAAAGAGAGTGGGGCTGGGGAGCTGCGCCAATCACAAGATTCCCCTTAGGCAACATGTTTGTCCCGCCTCCAAAAGGCCGTCTTTCCTTCCTTCTCAGCTGCTCTACTGTGTCACCAGACGCCCCTGCCCAGGCTGGCAGTCCCACGTCCATAAATAAAGCACCCCAGTGAGCCTTTCTTTCCCCAAGCTGCTGAGGGGTCTTCTGGGGGTTGGAAAGGATTCTTTCTGGGCCGTTCCAGCCCTGGCTGGTGAGCTCAGCTGTCTCCTCTTCTAGGAAAGCAGGCAGGGCTTCTAGGAAAGATTCGCTGCAACAGGACGTGGCTGCCTTCCACCACCTTCCCCGGTTACCCCCGTCTTTCTTCCAAGGCAGAGACTGAGGTTGGGGAATTTTATAGAGAGGATGCTGGGAATATATCAATAGTCCTCTCCTGGGTGATTGAGAAACTGTGCAAAGGCAGCGGGAATCTCTCTTCATGCCCATAATTGGACAACAGTGGTGACACTATAAATGCCAGCCCAGAGAAACGCCCCACTTCCATCCAGCCCAGGTGGTAGGCGCCTGCTTCTTGGCCTCTGGTGACTGAGAAGGAAGAGCCCAATGCCTGTTTGCCAACCTGTTACACTAAGGATGTGAATTCCCTCTCTGTCCCATCAGATTTCATCTCTCCCTCTCTTTGAAGCCTACAGGAACAGTTTCTAATTGGCTCCTTCTACAGTTTTTTTCTCTCTGCCGCTGGGACAACTTGGCCTTTATCTGGAGCCTCAGCCTGCCTCAGCCTCAAGGATCCAAAGTGATCACAGGCTGATGAGAGCTTGAGAGCCAACCATGGGCCAGGCCCTGTTCTAAGGGCGTCTCATGTATTAGCTCACTGAGTTCTCACAGCAACTCTATGAGGTGGGCACTGTTATTACCCCCATTTTCCAGATGAGAATAGTGAGGCCCAGAGAGGTGCCCAAGGTCACACAGCTGAAGAATAGAAGAGTGAGGATTTGAACGTGGCAGCTTGGCTCTGGAGTTCTGCTCTTTAAGGCCCCACCACGGGAGGAATAAAATGGCTCTGGTTCTATCTGTCCTGCTGCTGGTCCAGATCTGACCTTGGACCTCAGTCTGACAGCGGGATTCTGTCTTTCTCCTGTGCTTGGGTCCCTGCTTTGGAGACCTCCTGGTATGTTCAGTTCTCTAGGATACCTTAGGATGCCCTATTTTTACCATCCCCCATTTCAAGTTCTGGAATTCCACCCCGAGCCCAATCTGCTGGTCACGGCCATGGACCTTGCTGATACCCAGAGGATAAGATCAATGTCTTATTCAACTCTGGTGCAGTGCCTAACACACAAGAGGTGTTCAATTTACATTTGCAGAAGCAAATCAATGTCAAAATGCTCTGTGCCTCAGTTTCCCCATCTGTACAGTGAGAGAATAGCAAACAGAGTTTTGTGGCAATGAATTAAGTGAATCTATATAAAGCACTTGGAACAGTATCTGGCACATGGCAAGTACACTGTAAATGTAGGCAATTGTTATTATCAGTGTAGATATTGTCACTACTCTATACAGGTGGACGAGCATCCTAGTGAAGGCTTTGGGCTCTGGGTCAGAAGCCAGGATTCTCATCCGGGTTCTGCCACTTCTCAGATCCATGACGGTTGACAATTGACCTAACTTTTCAATGCTTGTTTTCCCATTTGAAAAATTACATAATAATACTTGTACCCCATAGGTACCTCACAGTATTAAATGACATAAATATATGCTAAGTGCCTGGCACTTAGCATATATTTAGAGAAAGATCTCCCTGAATGATAGCCAAAAAATTATTAGTATTACTATGGTGATTATTTGAAAACTGGGATGCATATGTTTAAAGGATTTGGGGCCACTCAGTCCTCTCCTTGTGACAGAGACCTCCCTTTGATATTCCAGAAAGACCTGCTTGCTCCTCTCTCCCTTCCCTTGAATGCCTCCCCCCCGCCCGCCCCCCCACTGCACCTCTGCCCTCACATTTATGGTGAAATTAAGGCCTCCCCCCCGCCCGCGCCCCCACTGCACCTCTGCCCTCACATTTATGGTGAAATTAAGGCCTGGGGGTTTTGCTGTTCCCCTATCAGCCCATGAAAGCAGAGCTTCCTGAGGCAGGGAAGGGGTTTAGCTCTTGAAGCCCTGGAAAGCATCCATTTCTTCACTCTTGGTGCGGAGGGGACACAACATCACAGCCATCTGGAAAGAAGGGCTTGATCAGGTCCCTCAGGAAAGGGGACCTTCAGAGAACAGGGAGGGTGGGCTTCCCTTTGACCATCTGAAAGTCACCTGTCGTCTGCATCTGTGCCTGGCTCTACACAGCTCTAGTTTCCCAGGCTCCATTCCTCCAGTGGTATCCACTAGTGACAGGAGAAAAGGGAAGTGACAGGAGGGCTGTGTTGGGCATCCGGCTGGCCAATCAGTTCCACTTCCCCGGGGCTCAGGATTACAAGCCCAGTGGCTGTTCGGGATCCCTAAAGATCTCCCTGGGCAGAGCCAGAGCCTCACGTGGTAGCAGGAACCCAGCGCTCCTTAGCAACGAGGGTAGAGATGCTACTGCAGATACTTGCTGTGGGGACCCTGGGGAGCAGCAGAAATGAAACAAGCAGCTCCCATCTCCCCCACTCACCTCCCCACCCCTCACATACACACCGAGGGGCAAACGCTCAGGGAAGGACAGCCAGACCAACAGGGCTGTTGATGTTGAATTGATTTTAACCACCAGCAAGATCTCTGGTTATGATATTACCATATAGTTGTTTCTGGAGAAGTGTCCACATTGGAGGGGAATTCTGGAGGGACTTATGAATGGAAAAGCCAAGGAAACAGCTCCCCTCTTCCTCTTTATTGGTGAATGTGTGACAAGTGAAGCAAACGGAAGGGGGCATCCTCAAGAGTCTGCTAGTAGCTCATGGCAGCCGTTCAGCACGCCCAGCTCAGCAGAGCCGGTCTGGGGGACCGTCCATCCTTTGCCCCTGCTTCCCAGGCTTCCTCCAGCCTCCATTTCCCACAGTTCTCTTGTGTGTCACCCTGTTATTGGAGCCCAAGCTCATCCCACTGTGTCTGACTTCTTGGAGCAGCCTCCCTTAATCCACTGTGGAAAGGGTGTCATGACTAAGCCTCCAAAACACAAACAAACAAGAACCAGGGTTTTAACTTGCTTCAATAGGACGGAGAGAAGAGAAGGATGACGGGTGCGATGTACACGGTAACGCAATCACAGTGGGGAGAGGAGGGGACGGTGGCTGCCTGGCTCTTCTCAGGTGGGACAGTCACTGAGTGAGGACTTCATGGGACTGAGCTCAGCCACCCACCACCATCCCTCTGGCAAGGCCCCTCATGGTGAGGGAGTTGAAGGTGGGACATCCTGACGACTCCCCCTCCACCACACTCTGCAAAATATGGTTCACCGGAGTCTGCAGCAGTTGACAGCTCAGCTCTAAACATCCCCTGAGACATGAGTCTGTATCATCAGACACTCAGGTAGAAAGGCTGCAGGGACATGGAGGAATTGAGGTGGGATGGACCTCTTAGACAATGGCAACCCAGGTAAGGCAGCAGGTGGTGTCAACATACGGCACTCCAGGTAGATCTGTCTATACCCGCGGTGGGAGCCCGGAGGAGGAATCCAGCTCCACTCCTCAGTCTTGGGAGGCAGTTAAGGGCTCTGAGCTCCAGGGGGCTTCAACATGGACTGGCCTTCAGTGGAAGACTTGGAAGTCTTTCTTTGCTCTGGAAACCAGATTCTGAGACAGGTGACCCCAAGCCCTGCAGGGCAGGTGAGCGGGAACACCCCGCCATGGCAGCAAGCTGGGTGGAATTCCAAGTATTGATGTGAGGAGTGGCCAGACCGGTTGCAAGCTTGTCACCTACCCACGGAAAATGGCTCCATCCTTTAACAGCTGTCACCTTGGGCCCTGGGCAGACCGGCTGCCTGGGCGGCGTGACGAGATACGGGGTCACTGTCGTCTCAGCCCTCCCCCCATCAGGCGGCAAAACCTTCCCAGACTCACGGAGCCTGACCCACACGAGGCTGTCCATGTCTCGCTGGAAGGACAGGCCAGAGCCCGAGGCTAGCACGAACCTTCAGAAGCAGCCTCGGGGAGGACACGCGGGGCGACCGTGCAGGGACAAGCAGGGCGTGAATGTGAGGTGTGGCTGGAGGCAGGGAGGGAGGCTCTGAACTGGGGCTCAGTCTGAAGCGAAAATAAATGTCAGTGCAACGTGGACAAAGATGCACCGTGAGCGCGGCTCCGCCTGCACATGGAGCGCGTGCGTGCGCGTGTGTGTGTGTGCGTGTGTGTCACTTGAAGGACCAAGGAAAAAGGGAAAAAATGAAAAAGAAATGTCTTTTCTATCCCTGTAACCGTGAGAAAGTAAATGAAGTCCAAATTGCGTTCAGGGCTGCTGGGACAGAGGAAGAGAAGCAAGGATGGAAAAAACAGGCCATAAAGATGCCAGGGCTGCTTAAGCAGAAACATCTGTGGAAGTCATAAGACTCGGGGCCTGGTCAGGCTTCTAACAAACCCAGGAAGAGGAGAGTCTGTGCTGGATCAGGGCGAGCCTCGTCCGCCCCGTGCAGGGCCCCTGGGACCAGCACGCGCACAGATGAGATACCTCCTCAAGGGCTCAGCTCCGGCCCTTGAGAGGCCGGACAGGCCCAGGTTGGGAGGGGTCTGCGGCAGTCATGGGGGCAGGGCTGTGCCAGCAGGTTTTAGCATGTATTCATTTCAAGCTTTAAACTCACTGGGGTCATCTGGTGAGCCGCAAGTCTCAACTTCTGTGGTGAAAGAAAGAAATCTGAAGGTGGGGGAGGGGAGGGTCAGTTGCTGACCTGCGTGGGAGCCGGGAGGATGGGCTTGCTGTTTGCAAATGGAGGCCACTCTCTTATTTGTGATTTTTGGCTGAGGCCAACTGTCCAAGGCCCACCTCTTCCAACAACCACAAGAATAGCAGCTAACATGTATTGACCATATCCCTCTCTGGACCATGTTCCTTATCAGTAGCACCTCATTTAATCCCCCAGCAATCCCGTCATCCCTGGAATGGGTAGAGACTTGTCTGGCATCTTCAGGGAGTTTCTTCAGGCTTAATATTATCATTCCAGGAGGAAACTGAGGCTTAGCAAGGTTAGATGACTCACCTAGGTCATCAGCCGGCACATTCCAGGGAACACCCAGGGGCTGTCCTTCTCTTTTCTCCCCAGAACTAATTTGAAAAGCAACTTCAGCACAGTTGGGGAAGCAGCTCTGCAAAGTGAGCCCAGCATTCAGGGAGACCTCAAGGTCCCAGCAGGCCCCATTATATTAGCCCGGGAAAGTGGAGGGAACTATAGCTACAGAATCACCAACACAGGACACAGGGGAGTAGGTTAGTAGCCTCTACCCCCTCAACCACAACAGAATCCTATCGTCTCGCAAGGAAATGCAGAGATGGTAAAAGAAATGAAATCCAGACACTATATTACCTGCTTGTGGGAAACGGTCAAAGTGCCGTTTATAAGTCTCCATTACCAAAGTCAGAGGTTGTGTCTCCTCCTCCTAGAAGCCCCGGCCTCTCAGCCTGGCCCTGCCTGTCCACATCCTCCAGCTCTTTCACCCACAACATCCACCCTACCACAAGGGCACTCAGCAGCCTAATTTCACTTATGGGGAAACTGGAGATGAAACACTACGACCCTTGGCTTCAGGGTTCATGATCAGAGCTCTATAAGTCCCTCTCCCCCCACCCTCAGAAAACACAAAAGTGAAATAATAGCGAGACGGCTGGCTGAAGCCCCATCTCCTGGGCAGCTGGCTTGGGGAAGCCAAGGATATTACTGTTCCCTGAGCAAGCAGTTTTATGCTGCTAACAATTACTAGGATTGGAGCCTACTGGTGCCAGGCCCCTGGTCACGTCAACCCTTTAGGAGAGACAACACCACTTCCGCTTTAAAGGGAGGAAGCTGAAGCTCAGAGAGAGGGCTTCACTTACCTAAGGTCACACAGTTACTCAGTGACAGAGCTGGAATTCGAATCCACGAGGTCAGAGATGAAAACACCCCTATGCTCTTTCCTATGTGCCAGTGTGTCTCAGACTCGAATGTGCCTCCGATCCCCTGGCCATCTTGTCAAAACGTATTCCCTGATTCAGTAGAGGCCTAAGATTCTGCCTCTGTAACCACCTCTGGGTGATGGCTCGGCTGCAGGCCCCCGGACCACACTTTGAGGAACGAAGATCTCCATCCCACTGCCTTCCTTAACCCACGCTTACCTGTGCCATTGGGGCGGGCACGTCTCTGCCTCTTTATTACAACTTTGCCGCCAGAGTGGACTGGAAAACCACTTATGCAACCCAGTCAGCTACGCTTAATTATTGTTAATCATTTCACTCCTCCCTGTTCCTTGGCTGACTGCTAAAAAACCTAACGTCAGCCTTGGGTGAGAAAGACTGACAGGGTCTGCTTCGGAGAGGCACAGAATGGTTGGCGGTGGAGACCCGTGGCCCCCCGGGGCCGAGATAAGACTTTGATACGATTCTGTATCTCAGGGGGAATCTATGTGATGAAATCTCCCCCAGTTGGTCTCCCACGAGCTGACAGGAATTTCCTGCTCAGATCAGCAGAGGAACTTGGGGTTTGCTCCTCCAGGGCCAATCTCGGTGGGAAAAAGAACACAAGCGAGAAGGCAGGAGCGGCTTTTGTCTGAGCCACATGCCTTGGGTTCCTCGTTCTGCTCCATTTGTAGCCAGGGAGGGCCTTCTCTGGCTTTTTAGTTGCAGCCTCCAGGGATGACTCTGAGTACAGATCTTTCAGGAGGGCTGGGGTGACCTGCATTCCACAGAAAGGAGGGGCTGGGAAAGGCTGGGGCTCAGGTCTGCTCAGGAACACAAAGACAGGCTAGAAAGACAACCCAGAAAAGCCAGTCCCTGCAGTCCATCCGCTGACAGCTCTCCTTTCAACAGACATTACCGAGGGCCTCCTGAACATGGGTGTTATGCTGACACTGGCGTGTGGCAGAGACCAGGGTTCCCTGGCTGTGGCCCTACAGAACCCACAGCTAGAGGGAGACGATTTTTAAGTAGATAAGTCAAGTTCCATGGAGTAAACGCTGAGAAGTGTCTGTGATGCTGGGGTTACAGGCTCTGGGTGCACATTCCCTCCCTGGTTGTGCCGATCACCCAGCCCGGCTCTCTCCTCTCCAAGGTGAAACCGTCACCTCTTCGGGTGGACTCGCCCACTCTCACACTGCCTTGCAAACACGGGTCTCCCTTTCTTCCCTGGCCAGCCTCCCTGACACCGCCCTTTTAGAACCCACTGGACACCTTGGTGAAAACCAGAGACACACGTGGTCTTGTGCTCCCATGGGCATCTGGAACTCATCGGCACAATGACTGGCGAGGTCGTTCCTTGGGAAGTCTGCAACTGCTTGCCTTGGTCAAGAATAAATGTGTATGTGTGGAGGGGAAAGGTCGAGTCAGACAGGGAGGAGACAAGAGTCAAGGCTGGGTGTGCAAAACAGAGGAGGAACAGGAACTGGGGTGCTGCTGCAGACTGGTTACCCCAAACTCGTTACCACCAGCCTCCAACTGTCCCCGGGGCCAGTCGCCACCCCGGGAATAGGACGGTCGTGGCTCTGTCTCTCCACACCAGCCTGAGAGAGTTGGACTATAGTCTCCCCCATAATTATCTTCTCTTTTGCAGGCTTGGAGGTGCAGGCTGAGGGGAGGGGGTTTGGAGGAAGGCTGATCGCAGCAGATTCACTATTAAAGCAAAGGCATAATGCACTGAGGATGCTTTGCAGGGAGTGAGGGGATCTGCAGCAGATGAGCCGTTGTCTTGGAGACGCTAATGAAAAGCAGGCCTCGGAGAGGTCCCAGAACCCCCGTGGGCTGAGTTATCTCCCCCTTCTGCAGCTCCCCTCGCCTCCCCACCACCAGCCTCAGATCAAACTCCCCGAATATTTATAAAATCTCTACCAGAAACAGAGAAAGTCAGCCACCCAGCCAGGCGTCTGCCCACGTCCTTCCGGAGCTGCTCGGGTGACACTCTCCAACGACGTGGCTTATCGTTCTATTTTTTTTCCTTGTTGTGCGCAGGGCAACCAGCGTGGGAGGGAGAAAAGAAATATGTTTGCTCTGCCCTACTCTGGCTGGTTTTGAATGGGGGAGTTGACTTGGAGTTTAGGGGCCTTATTTTGGGCAGGTCACCCTGTCCCTAGCACTCCCTGCTCTTCTGCCCCCAGTCTGTTTTTCCCTTGATCCCACCCCGTGTTAAAGCTGGGCCCCTCTACCCGGTGCCTCGTTAGCTGCATGCTCAGCCCCCTTCCCCCTGGGGCCCGCCAGCCTCCTGCCTGGGAAAGTCAGAGGGGAGGCTTGCTAAGATGCTCTCTGGGCTTCCAAATGGAAAATGTAAGGGATTATGGGGAGTGACGGCAGGAGGGGCTGGCCCTGTGCCACGGTGGAGTAGGAATCGGGTTTATTCTTTTTGAATTAAAGGGGATACAGCAGGAAATCAGAGCGGGTCTGAGAAAATCTGGGTGACCTCTGGTAATCTCTCTTTTTTTTTTTTTTTTTTTTTTTTTTTTTGCTGGGCGGTTATTAAAATGGATAGCAAGGAACTTGACAAACATGGGGTCTACGGAGGTGGGCTGCTGCAGTTCTGGGTTCTGTCCTGCCGGTAAAGGGGCGGCACCATTTGCCCAGCTGATGGCTGGATCACATGATTGCCCCTCACGACAGCCCCATCCTGTGGGCGACACAAAATTCCACGTAGAGTGGCAGCAGGTGGTTGTGGGGAAGTCCTGTGTAGGGTTAAGAGAGTTGAGTGTAGTTTTAGTGTAATTTTAGCCGTTTCAGCCTGGGTAAGTTATGAAACCTTTCTCTCTTAGTTTCCTCATCTTCAAAGAACGAGGGCTGGATGAGATGGTCTTTAAGATCTCTTCTAATCCTATGATTTCTATGGAACAAGGAACGAATACTAATGCCACACGGTATGAAGTACTACATGAATATAATTCATGGGCCAAATATGGGGTCCAGGTGGTAAACAATGCAGGTGATAAACCAGGAGAAGGATTAATGGAAGTACTGGGAACCTTTCATGGAGGTGAAATTTAAAGTGTACCTTGAAGAATGAAAGGGATTTGGACCGGAGAGAGCTGATGAGCCGGGGGTAGATGAGCAGATGTTGGGAGAAGGGGAGGAGCCAGGGGAGGAAGGTGAGCTGGCTGGAGTCGAGGTAGGTGCTGAGAAACACCAGAAGGTAAGGCTTCAGGGAGACGGCTGGTCCAGGCAGTGCGGGGGCAGCATGAGTGCAGGAGAGGAGAAAGGAGGCTCGCTCTAAGCGGTGTGACAGCTCCTGCTTCTCTCATCACTGAACCTGCTTTGAGCGACTCCACCGACACTCAGCAGTAGGAGGCGAGAGGACACTAGGGTCCATCACTGGAGGTCAGGACCCTCAGTCATTGGCTCATACGGCCCCAAGGAGGCTTTGGGTTCTGTCTGCGGGATCTGACGCTTCAGAGAGACGTCCTTTGGTCACCTTTCTGCCAAGGAGGCCAGCCAAGTGGCACAGGCTGTTGGGGATTAGAGTTAGGGAGTGTAAGAGGAGGGAAACAAGCTCCCCACTGTGTCGGGGGCATGAGACGGTGACACCGGAATGACCCCAAGGCACGAGGTCTTGGGCAGATGCCCAGCCCAGGACAGGGAGGCGCCTGGGCACACTGAGTACTCTTCTAGGAAACATCTGAGGCTCCTTCTAGCCATCTGAGGGTGGCTACCCTCACCCCCAGTGGGCACTGGCCCCCGTCCAGGGACAAGAGGATCTCTTGCTATGTCCCACAAGTTAGGGGTCTGCTTGCTCTCCTCCAGCCACAGTCCATCAGCCATGAGCCAGACGTCCATGTGTTAAAGGGACACATCCCCAAAAGCCCACACAGGCCCCGTTGCCAGTCCTTGCTTCAGGACATGGACCCTGGAGTTTCCTGCCCAATTCCCTGAGCTTAATCCCAAGGCCAGTATGGACCTCTAACCTAAGTCTGTCCTGCCAACAAGGTGTGCCGTGGTGTGCATACCTGTGGGCCTCAGGGGTGACCACGGGGTGGGTTTGGGGGGCGTGTGTGGATCTGGAGCTGGGACATGTGGGCTGAATGTCCACGTGCTTGTGCTCAGGGCCCTTGCTCGTGCCTGATGGAGCCGGGGAACGAAGCCAGCCCAGGGCTGCCTCTGCTTAGCCACCACATTACAGCGGGGAGCTCCAAGGACTCCACAAACTCTAAATTCAAACTTGGCCTTAAGGATGTCATGAAGGTGTATTTGTCAAGGTAAAGAGAAGAGAATGTATTCTGTTTAATAGTTTGTTAGCTTGATGTGGGAGCTGGCCTCTGTTGTACTCTTGTCTGGATCTCCAAACGTTAGGGGGTGGGTATACATCTCCTAACCCATTTTATAGCTTATCCTCCAACTTACGAGGCTCTTAAAGGTCATCTGGTCTCAGAAGAGCTCATCCCCTCCTGGCAGGTGTGCAGGTGCCCTAGGCAAGCCTGATGGGGAAACCCAATGGACACCAGGCCTTGGTGAATCACCCACCTCCCTGCAGTCAGTCTCAGGAGGCACAGTGACACAGAGTCTCAGCCCACCATGAGCCCCCCACTCTCCCAGGTGTGTCCCTCTGGCCTTGACCACCCATTTAGCTAGGGATCCTGTGTGAGCATGCAAGGCCTCCCCTACAGGGAGGCAGAGTGGGCCCCTGGGTGATTTTGAGAGAGCCTGGATGACCTCCTTGGCTTGCCCTAATGCCTGCTCCCCCATGTGCTCTGCCTCCGTTAGTGGGGCCTGAAATCTGTTTATAGGTACCAAAGCCTCATAGTCCCTTCTGAGTCTCCTACTCTGTGCCTTTGCTCAGATCGTTTGTTGTACTCTGAATGGCCTTCCCCCACCCCATCCTAAAAACAGGCTACTCGATAAAGAAGGGCCTGGGAGCCAGGTCAAAAGACATGCATCTCTTCTCCTCTAAAGAAAACCACATTGTCGTTGCAATTACTATTAGAAAAATAACTAATGCTCATGGAAAGGATTAACTATCCTCCAGAAGGGTAGAAAGTGAAACACAAAAGCTCCCTCACCTTTCTGAGGCCAAGACGCCCATCTCCAGAGATAACCATGGAAACACAGCAGTGGTGGCCCTCGTAGAACTAGTCTGTGTGTATCCAAGGCTAGACCCTCTCAGCATTCCCATCTGTTGCCAGAGATCTCCAAGGGAAGGGGATCAAGAGACGAGAACACACCTAGAAAGAACCTTGGGTTAGAAGGGACCGAGGGAGGCAAAGGACTGTAAGAAGGATGCAGAGATGTCAACAGGGGAGAAGCAACATGGCAGGGTGAGCATCAGGGATACCACGAGAGAAGACAGCGGGAGGTGCATGGCAATGGTGGCAGGGGGCTCGAGAGGGCGAGAATCAAGAACAGAATCAGTGGGGATGATTGAGGGGGCCCTTCAGGAGCAGCAGGGATGGAAAGCAAACCCTGGATGTAACAGTGTCTTCTCCATGCTGGTCACCGTGCTTCCTGCATATTAACTCATTTTATCCTGACAAGAGTCCCCATTTGCAGATGGAAACAGATGGGCAGACACAGCTAGGTCAATGGGGAGGTGGGGGATTTGAGCCTGGGAGACCAACGTGTGCTGACCACTACATCCAAGGCAGACCACAGCTGGTCTTTGAGTGGGACATGAGGACGTGGGGCAGAGCGACGGGGCCTCCACCATGTTCAGAATTGTCCACACAGTGTCCATGTCCACCACCTTCCAGAACACTGAGGGGGCTGAGAATGGAGAGGGGATGAGTCAAAAGGGGGAAATGAGAGGGTCCTGGAGCTCAGGCCCTGTTTGTCCTGGGATAGTGGGAGCCGGCAGTGGCCTCAGGGAGGGCAGGGTAGTCAGCTGCTCTGTTGGAAATCAGTGCCTCCCAGGGTGGTACCTTTCAGAAGCCCCCTTCAAAGCTCCATGCTGGCCCTGCTGGGTCCTTTCCCTCTCTCCCGCTTCCACTCCCTGTCGCCACCCCCTCACAGGCCGCCTCCTCCTAGTGGGGAGATTATCTTAACAAGGTCCTTCACAGATCCCTGTGCCCTTGACTGTGGGGGGCACAATGCCATGAGCAGTTTCTCCCTTTTGTTTTCTTCTTCTTTGATTTTTTTCATGCATTCATTCATTTATAAATTGAGGTAACATTGATGTATAACGTTATATAATTTTCATGTGTACGACACGCATTTTCTTTCCTGGCTGCTCTGACAGAGGCCAGCCAGCCCCCCTTGAAAGGGATGCCTGTGGGGAGCAGGAGTTGGGGTCAGGGGTTGAATTCTATACAGCAGGCCCAGCCCTGTCCAGGCTGATTGGGGCGTGGCTGGTGTGTTTAGGAACAGTGCAGATAGGGTTACCAGATAAAATAAAGGATGCCCAATACAACTGGCATTCCAGAAAACAAGGGATGCTTTTTCAGCATAAGTATATCCCCAATATTTTATGGAACATACTTTTAAACTAAAAAAGTCATTCACTGTTTACCTGAAATTCAAATTTCAATGGGTGTTTTCTATTTTCATTTGCGAAATCTGGCAATGCTACCCTGAAACACAAACCCTCAGCCTGGCTCCCAGGACTCAGTCAAAGAGAAGCCCAGGCCAGTGCCGTGTCTTTGATCTACTGGACCTGATTATGTCCTTGTGCTCCCGGAATAAAAGAAGTCTCTGAGCTGCCTTGGTTCATTGTCTGAGAAGCTCAAGTGCCGAGTTAAGAGGTCCCTCCTCTGGCCCACTCTGCCAGGGGGACTATATCTCCATGGGTGGTAGCCAGAGTGAGGCATAGGGGGAGCTTGGCAGTTCGGAAGCAGCTGGAGAAAGATCTTGAAGCAGAAGACTAGGGACTGCTTCCTTGTTCGAGTGGCTCTGAAGTGACTTGCCTTCAGATCCTTGAATTTTTGAGGCGAGCGAGGCCAGGTGTACAAAGGGGAATTGGGGCTGGTCTCGCTGGAGAGAAGCTAAGCCTGCAACCCAGATCACTGAGTATCCCAATACTTCCCAAGAGCTAGGTCTTGGGTAGGGTGACACACAAATCTATTAGCCATTCCTCCAGTGCACTCTCCTTCTTTCTTTCATCACCCTTTGATCTGCCATGCGTTGGAAGGTACATGTGTTGGGTACAATGTCTAAATCCAGGCCACCTTCCCTGAACTCCCTTCTGGATTTTGGTCTTGTGACCTACTCCTTCCATCTTCGCCTTGGAAGTTCATTATCAAGGACCTTTCCCTACAAATTGATATATTTTTCAAGGAGAGCTGTTATCAAAAGACACTCAAAACCTGGGGCTCAGATGTGATGCTCTGTTTGTTTTTAACTAATTGTGTAGTAGGTCATGTGTGAGGGGGACTGGTAGGTTCTGAAACCCCTATGAAGGCTACCATGTCACACTCTCTATGGGGAGGAACATTATTCATTTTCGCTTTCGCTTCCATTAGCAAAGAGTTCCAACAGCTGTGGCCACATTTTGCTGCGTGGGCAGCAATGTGTCTGACAACGTGTCAACGACACACAGACACACACCACCGCATCAGGAATGTCAGTGTGCTTTTTAGGAGTTTGCCTGATGGAAATGACCCACTGGGCCAGCTTGAAATCCCACAAAGCAGAAGACACACCCAACATTCCCTCAGCTTTGAACCTACCCCGGAGGACATGTCATTCATTCATTTATTAAATACTTATGGAGCACCCACTACATGGAAAGCACTATTTGAAGTGTTGGGGATGTAGGTTTGGAGAAAATAGACAAAGTCCCTGACCTTATTCTTATGTGTGTGTGTGTGTGTGTGTGTGTGTGTGTGTTGAGGGGGAGACGATTAATAAACAAACACCATCTACCTGGTGACAATAGTGCTATAGAGAAAAATACAGCAGGGAGGGGGGTAGAGAGTGTTTGGGGGTGACGAGTTTGCTCTTTTCTACAGGGAGATGACAGAAGCCTTTTCTGATAAGGTGATATTTTGGAAACCTGAAGTGAGGAACTAGCGAAGATTTAGGGGATAAAGCGTTCCAGGCAGAGGGATCAGCAAGGAGAAGGGTCCTGAGGTGGGATCATGCCCATTGTGTTGGAGGAAAAGCGCAGAGGCTAGCTTTCCAGGGCAGAGAGCAAAAGCTAGAGGAGCCGGGGTGGTGGGGGTTGGGGGGGGGGTAAGGCCCTATCAAGTGTCCTTGCAGGCCACCGTAAGCACACTGGTCTTCACTCTCAGTGAGGCTGGGAGCCCCCGGAACGCTTTGAGCAGAGATGTGACATGATCGGTTTATGTTTTAAAACACTGGCTGCAGTGATGAGAAGAGTTTGAAGGGAGGCACGGGAGGCTGGGAGCAGAGGCCAGCATGAAGCTTTTGCCATAATCTAGGCAAGAGATGATGGTAGCTTTGACCAATAAAGCAGCAATCGAGGTGGTAAGAGATGGTTGGATCCTGGGTTTATTTTGAAGGAATTGCCAACAGGATTTGCTGATGCCTTAGATGTGGAGTGTGAAATTCCCAGAGGAGGCAAGGAGGACTCGAAAACATTTGGCCTGAAGAATTGGAAGGATGGAGTTACCTTTTATAGATACGAGGAGACTGAAGGAGGAGCATGCTGTGGGGATGATGAGAATCAGGAGTTTGATTCTGGATATTTTCATCTGAACATGCCCAAGAGCTATATCCCAGTGGGGATGTCAAGTAGGCAGTTAGCTATGCAATTCTGGAATCTAGGGGAGAGGTCCAGGCCAGAGACTCAGTTCGGGAGCTGTCAGCAGATGCATGTCATACAAAGCTAGGAGACAACATGAGATTTTTTGGGGTTTTTTTGTTTGTTTTTTTGCGGTACGCGGGCCTCTCACTCTTGTGGCCTCTCCCGTTGCAGAGCACAGGCTCCGGACACGCAGGCTCAGCAGCCATGGCTCACGGGCCCAGCCGCTCCGCGGCATGTGGGATCCTCCTGGACCGGGGCATGAACCCGTGTCCCCTGCATCGGCAGGCGGACTCTCAAGCACTGCGCCACCAGGGAAGCCCCAACATGAGATCTTTTAGGGAGTGAATGAAGACAGAGAAGAAAAGAGGTCCGAGGGTGAAGCCCTCAGGTCCTTTCCTGCAGTACTGAAGAGCCACACTCAGGATTCGGTGGCAAGTCAGGTCACCCACAGCAAAGCCTGGTTCTTTTTTTGGGTACAGATTTTCTAAATCAAGAACAGGCTTGGGAGTGAGTGATGGCTCCAAATGGATTGCACACCTGTTCTATTGGACCTGGAGGAGGTGTTCAGGGAGATGGGCAGGTCTTGGTGTCCCAATGAGATTTGAGGTGTACACAGTGGGAGAGCCTGTAAGGGCATGAAAGCCAGGCTACACAGGTAGGAGACTTTGGGTGGAGATGACCGTGTGCTGGCGACAGGCTGTGGGGCCTTGTCAACCAGAGGTATAGGCCAAGCAATGTCTAATGAAGTAGATCCCAAGAAGCTGGCTGTGCTTGGATGGGTGGGTGCTGTAGGGAGGGGTCCAGGCAGATGAGAAAAGGCAGAGAGGAACCATTAATGTGGTGGTTCAGGGAGTAGACTCTGCAGTCAGGCTCACCCAGGCTCACCTTGGGCAAGTTACTGAGCTGTACTATCACCAAGGAGCTTAGTTAGCACTGAGCCTGCAAATGACAATCAGTAAAGGTAACTGTTAGGGTTGTAATGATCACCCATGATCTTAGGATACTCTGTCTATATCCAGGCCTATCCACATAACGACTGGAGGATAGATTTCAGAAAAAGCAAGGACAACACACAGTCCCTCTAAGACACGAGTCCGGTTTCTAGAAATGGCTATACTGAAGGTAAAACAAGGAGGAGATTTATTTTTATGAAGTGGGGAGCAGCTCCCTTACTGAGAGAAATGCACCTTGGGAGAACCTGACTCTTGGCAAGGACACATTTTTGTCTTCAAGTGAGATAAGAAAGGGAGGAAGGCAAGGAGACTGTCCAAAGCACAGAGCCGGAAAGGCAGGCACATGGGCTGACCTGGTCCCTGTGTTAGCGAAGAGGCTGACCTCAGCCGCAGGGGACCAGAGAGGGGCTGCCCAACACTCTTTTTAGAGGCGCACCCCGGGACCAGAGTCCCCCATTTCATTTTGAGAGGAAACCTAAGCCTGGAGCAGGGAAGGAATGGCTGATGGGCAGAAGGGCTAAGATAGGTCCAGGTAGGCGGAAGCTGCAGAGTGCTATCTGGGCTGAGGTGTCAGGAAGGTGTGAAGAGTGAGAGGTAGGATCCCTGGCTCGTGACCTGGGATTTAGAACCTAATGGCAATGACCAGCCTGGGATTCAAATTTGTTATTCTTTTTAAGTAAAAATCAGAGGAACAATGAATACATATCACAAGAATAATAACTTTACATTTCACTGTGGAAACATTTAGACTAAAGGCGAGAGGATTCATCCTTGGTTATTCCTTTCTGAGGCCAGGCCTTCATCTTCAAAATGATTAAAATCACGGACAAGGTCATGATAAGATCTTGGGATGAGGAGGGACCAGGGGATTTGCTTTAGTTATACTGCTGAGGGGAGGCCAGTTCCTTGGGTTCCCGTGACCCTGGACGTGCTAAGCTAGCATTGCCCCCCTCTCTGCTGGTCCCGTGGGTCTCCTCTGGAGTTACAGGCATCATGGAGATCAGTTTGGTTCTCTGGCTTTTAGGTTAAAGGTCAAGGCCTGAAAAGACTTGGAACCAAACTGGAAATTCTGCTTCCCTCCCCATAACTCCCTGCCAGCTTCTAAGCCCCTTCTGTTTGTACACATCTTGGAGAGGGCATTGGTCTCTCCTGCTCTGACATAGCCTCTGGCCTCTTAAGCTTGCTTTCCAGGGAATCTCAGCAAATCACAAGCAGAATGGCCCTGTTTATTCCTCTTTCATCCAGGCTTGTTTCTAAATAAGAGAAAATTAAACATCTTCTCTTGCTCTTGAAATGTCTGCACGCTGGGATCTGCTGTACTGAGGCAGTGGTGAGCTCAGAAAAGAGCATGGATTCTGAATCAAGAAGCAGAGATCATCCAGCTCAGACCCATCGCTGACCCCTTGCTGACCTTACATCGTGCCCTTGTGCCAAATCAAGTCCAAACCAGATCTCGCCTCCAACGCAGCCAATCCAACAATAGAGTTCAGAGGAGTACTACCGATCTACTTGTTAAGAGACAAGTATGTCTCCTAACCTCGAAGCTCTAAGCTCCAATACCAAGGCCTGGTTTGTTCCCTGAGAGTGTTTCCCTGTGTCCCTCAGGGCTAGTCATGCCCATTGTTTTAGTGTCTCTATCCCTAAAGTAAGACTCATTCCTCATCACCAGGTGCCATGGGAAGGATGCCAAGAGACTTGCCTTAAGACGAGGATTTTACGCTTATGCATCCTCAAGCTTCCTGCAAACGTCTTCACATCTCGTTCTCCAAAGCCTGGAGATCCACAGAGGATGAAACTGGCTGCCTGTTGGGCAAACAGCCCGGGCGCAGGGGTGGCTGCTGGTTTCTAGAAGTTTCTAGAATGAGCAGGGTGGAAGGCCCTGGCAGTTGCTGAGCCTTCCTCTTTGGGACAGTCCCAGCTCACCAAGGGTGTGTTGGGGGGGGGGGAAGTGGGGAGGGAGGTTATAGTGAGAGGGACAGAATCTGTGTTCTGGAATCTACCAGGCTGAGGGTGGGGATTCAACGGTCAATTTCAACTTACCAAATGGGGCCCAAGACCCAAAGAAGCACCCACTGAGCTCATTTCACTCCGAATCAGCTGGACCCCAAACTTTTATAGATTCTCAGCCTGGAATCTGGTGAACTCCAGGGAGCCAGGAGCGGAGGCTTGTTACATAAGCTTTGGAGTCAGACAGACCTAAGTTTGGATTCTGGCCCCACTATTCAGAAGCTACATGAACTTGGGCAAGTCATGTAACTCCTCAGACTCAATTCCTTCATTTTCCAATTGGAGATAAAAACCACATCCTCAGAGGGCTGCTGACTCAGTAGTTTTGACCGCATACCCTTGGCCGAGCAGCTACCAGTAAGGAGAGGCATCAGGACACCTTGCCTCAATGCCTGTCTCCAAGCAGACGCCCAGTAAATGGCATCACTTGTCGTCTAGGCCCATCCCCACGGCTTCCCATTAGAGAACTAGTCATTCCTGAGAAACTTTTTTGAAGTGAAGGTCTTTTTAGTTAAAGACTTATTAAAGCAATCAGAAAAACAAAGACACATTTTTCTTCCCTAGAACCTCACAGTGGATTTGGACGAGAAGGCGTCACTCACCCGCCCCTGCCTCTTTCACCCGTTGGCCCGTTTCCCCAATCCCCCCACACCCGGCAGCCTGAGACAAAAAACCCCTGGCTCAATTGGCAGGCTTTCGCCTCCCTCCAAGGAGCTCTGGAGAGGACTAATGAGGTTACCACAGGTGCTGCTATGCTACTAGCCATAAAAAATAAATAAATAAATAAACTACTCTCTGTTGGAGAACAGTGATGGGGGACACAGGCTCAGAACCTGTTCCTGCGGGACTCTCAAACCACAGGGCTGTTTCAGTAACACATTCCTGTTTCTCGGCCTGGCATTCACTGACCAGGCTCTCATTAGGGCGGGCCTGGTGGATTCAACCCGGAGGCCCCAGGGCCCTGGACTCACTCAGGCAGCCCTCTGGGTGCCACCTACACAGGCTGCTCAAGTACCAGGTGGGAGGACAGGCGCTGTCTTTGGGAAGAGATCAACAATGATTTTTCAATTTTATTATTTAAAATAATGTTCAGTAGGTGGGACAAGGTTCTGAGGGCTGAGAGCTAGACACACGTGGCCAGAGGTGGTATTGGTGAAGATGTAGCTGCTGGTCAACCCTGGCTTGCTGGAGTCAGGGTGAGGGTAGGGGAAAGAGCTCTGGATTCCCTTCAACACGTGAGTGAGTACCCTGCCCCGCCTACCCACGCTCACCCCCACCAACAGAAAACCCCAGCAGTCACTGAGAATGGAAAATTGATCCTAGCCCAAAAATACATGCCGCATGTTCTTGTTTGCCAGGTTTTGTGGTGGGAACTGAGCCCCGGAATGAAGCTACATCTTCATCTGTGAGCTGAATGGAAGGCCTTCCACCTGGTGGCCCAGGAATGGGCAGAGGTTGGGACCTGGAATCTGGATAGTGGCTGGAGCCCCCTTGAACATCAGGGTCTTCAGGGGAGTCCTGGGGCTTCACCCGTTCATTCCACAAGTACACGCTGGAGCTTTGCTCCCAGTGGGAGAGACAGATAATAAACAACAGATACATATCTCATGTGTTATTTGGAGACAATTTTATGGAGAAAAATAAGCCATGTAAGGGGGATAGGGAGTCTTTGGAGAGGGGTGCCAGCAAAGATGATAGGGTGTTTCTATTCCTTATGTAGACTGTTCCCTTGAGAAAGGAATGAGCCAAGATACAGAGACCCAGGAGAGCAACCAGGGGGAAGGACTAGCAAGGACAAGAGCCCTGAGGCAGGCAGGAGCCTGGCTTCCTTGAGGAATAGCAAGGAGTCCAGTGTGGCTGGAGAGGAAGAGAGAGGGATGGGGAGAGGGCAGGAGGTATGGGCAGAGAAGGAGGAGGGTTAGATCATGTGGGCCTGTAGGCCTCTCTGAGCCTCTGGCTTTTCCTGAGTAAGACGGGAGCCACTGGAAGGTTCTGAGACAAGGGGGGGACGTGATCTCATGTACATGGATCACCCTGGTTGTTGGAAGTGGACGGTAAGCAGAGTAAAGTGGAAAGAGGGTGACTATAGCAGTAATCCAGGTGAGGGATGATGGCGCTCCACGCCCTGGGTTTGAATCCTGACTCCATCTCATGTGACCTATATCACTTTGGGTGAGCTATTGATATTTAATCTCTCTGTGCTTCTGTCTCCTCACCTGTGAGATGGACTAGTACCCATTCTTCACAGGGCTCTTTCTAGGGTTGCTGTGAAGATTAAATGAGGTAATACATGCACAGTGCCTGGCACGCAGTAAGCGCTCCATCGCCATTATTACACTGCTGCTGCTGTTAGGGGAACACAGGCAGTTCGGAGATGGGAAGTCAAGGTCTTCAGGGGCAAAGGGGTATCAAGGTTGAAGTCACCAACTGGAAGGTCAGTCTTCGAAGCCAGGACTCACTGGGAGGTCAGGACAAACAGTGAGTCAAGGATGAGTGGACAGCCCGGCTCCACGGGCCACGTAACAGACGTAACCGTGGGCAGTGGAGGGAATCCCAGGAGTTATCTGGGTGCCTAACTGGGATCATGAGCTCCAGGCAAGGAAACTGGGAAATAAGGAGTTGGGTTCCTGGTAGATCATAACGAAGGGGCTCTTCAAGACGTCCAACTGAGGAACTACCCGGCTACAAGGACAGCTCAAGAGTAAGCTTCAGCTTCCAACAAGGTAGGAAGCAGAGCAGTTGCTGACATGGTCCAGCTTGCAAGCTGGGAAGTCCTGGAGGCAGCTGGGCAGGGTTCATGAGGCAGGGCTGGGGCTGATGCATGGGAGACAGACTGAAAACCACTGCAGGACTGAGAGGCTCCAGGGGACCACTAGACACTTAGCGAAACCCACTAGCGTATTTGGATTAGAAATACTATCTCAAAAGGTTGACCAGATATTTTGAAATGGGTTACGAACATCTCTGCTTCTAAGCCAGAGGACACAGGACAGAAACCAAGGACTTGAGGCCAAATTTTTGTATGGAACATGACCCAGCTACGCAGCGGGGTCTGAGGGGGTGTGTGGGCTAACAAAATCCTCCAGAATGGTATGTTGTCTCGTTCTTGGGATTGTGCTTTATAGAGTCATTCTGACAGGCAATGAGATGGAATTGATGTTTGCTTCCCGTGTCTACCCCCCTTCCTCCCCTTAGAGACTGCTCACTCTTGTTTTTCCCTTCCTCTAATAAATGTGATTATCCAGCTCTTGGGTGAGGGTGGAGGGTGGGAGGTTGGAAGGAGAGTCTCAAAAAACAGCCAGCTAACAACAAACCAACCAAACAACCGGTAACTGACCAATGAACAACCAACCGACTAACCCAAATGGCAGAATAAAGGCCCCCTGGGGATGTCCGTGTCCTAATTCTTGGAACCTATGAATGTGTTACCTTCCAAGGCAAAGGGGACTTAAGGTAATTAACTGGTTGGCCTTAAAAATAGGATTATTGTCCTGGATTATCCAGGTGGGCCCAATGTAATGGAAGAGGGAGGCAGAAGAGGAGGTCAGAGAGATGAGATGTGAGACAGACTCAACTTTCCATTGCTGGCTTTGCAGACGGAGGAAGCAGCCAGAAGCCAAGGAATGTGAGCAGCCTCTAGAAGTTGGAAAAGGCAAGGAAACGGAGCTGCCCCTGGAGCCTCCAGAGAGGAACACCACCCTGACAATACCCTGATCTTGGCCCGGTGAGACCCATGTCAGACATCTGAGCTCCAGCATTGTAAGATAATGAATTTGTATGGTTGAAGCCACTAAATTTGTGGCAATGTGTTAGAGCAGCAATGGAAAACGAACACACTAACCATGCAAACTCTCTCTCTATTCCACACGGCCAAGCCCAGTGTTGCAGCATGTGTGGCCCTCAGCCTGTTGCTCTAGCCTTAGTTCACGAGGTCCCCTGTCCTGTGCTCCAGCCAGTCAGGGAAGCTTACTGCTCTTGAACCATCCCTGCCTTTCACCTCTACCAATGTGCGAGCTTCCTCCTGGAAGGGTCATTTTGTCTTCCATTTGCACAGAGCTTTCAGCCTTACAAAGCACCTTGCATGACAGTTCCATGTCTCCAAAAGTTACCCTCTCACTAGATATAAAGCCTCTTTGAGGGCAGGGTTCTGGACTTAAGTATTTATCTTGGCAACCCTCATAGGGAGAAGCTTAGCTGTGGTAAAAGTGGGCACAGGAGTGAAAACAAGAGGGTCAGAAGGAGGTCACAACGCGTTGCCAAGGGCACTGGCTCCACCTCCTGGCTTAGCCACAGGCCCCAGACTCAGACTCCCTGACGACAGGGCCATGCTTTTGCCCTTTTAAATGGAGTAGGGTGTTCGGTAAACAGTTGTTAGAAACACTTCTCTCAGTACCCTCCCCTGGTTTCTTTCAGGTCGTACCATGAACTCTGCCAGATGCCTTCACTGGAAGGACCTCCAGTTGAAGGACCCCTTGGAGAGAGTCTTTATTCTGGGCCCTCCCCTAATGTTGGGCTCCCCTGTAGGTCCTGCCCCGGGCTCTGCTCCAGGCAGGACAGCTCCTTGGCTACTCTCTCTTCCCACAGGTGGATGCAGGACAAGGTGCTGCAGGGCAGAGGGACCGGGGTATGGGGAGCCCGGGGCCACCAGAGCAGGCTTGCTCTTCCCTCTTGTGGGCTCAGCCAGGCCTGTTACTCTGGGTCAATCTAGGTAAACAGGGGAAAGAAAACAATGTCTGTCAGCTACAAAACAAACCCATCAGGAAAGGAATGTTATTGCCAGTGTTGGCAAACAAAGAAGGTGAAAACCTGTCTTTAACATCAGGCCCCAGTTATGCCCCCTAGGCCCCGTGGCCCTTCTGTGAGCAGAGGCCTGGTGGACCTTTAAAGAGAGCCCCTTTCTACTTGCCTCTCTTCACTCTTGCAGTGTTACTTGGCCTACTCCCTCAGCTGCTGGGTGACAGACTCGTGACTGCACAGCCAGCGGGGGGCAGAGGCTGCTGGGATCCAAGCTGCTGTTTAGCTGGGCTCCGTGGCAAACCCGGGAGCCCATGGCAGTGCGGGCTGCTGGCTGGGCCCTTTCAGCAGTGGCGTTCCCATCTCCAAGGAGGCAGCCACGTCAATACAGGACTTCAGCATCTTGCCCTCTGGGCGGGCAGAGGTGTCCCCTAGCAACTGGGGCTGTGATCTGCATATGACAGCACGTTGCATCTATTCAGGACTTTCTTCCCCCTGCTTTCTTTGAAACGAGCTTGCCCTATATCCAAGTTCCCTGTGAGTCCCATACAATGAAAACAGCAGTTGACAGGTTCCCTGTAACTCGTGAAATCTGAGCGCATCCAAGGGGAGAAAGAGAGCGCTCATTACTGAAACACAAAACGAGCCCCTTTCAAGGCGAGGCTAGTTGGCCCTTCAGTTTGCTGCCGCTGACCCCGCTGCCCTTCTGAGCACAATAAACAGAGGGGGGAGAGGGAGAGAGAGGTCTTTACTCCTTAAGTTCCCAATTGATCACCCTCCTAACCCCTCTGGGGCCTTCCTCGTGCAAACAATTCGGGTGACAGAGGTCAGGCCTCCAGCCATTCCTCCCGGGAGATCTTAGCTCTCCCTGTGGGGACTTTCCCAGGTGAAACAAAGACAAGCTCTAGAAGCCTCAAACAGACTCCTGTTGATGACGAAACAGCGGAAACAGAGAAAGGGGAAATTAGAGGTGCCCATAATCACAACACTGGACCTCAGTCCTTTCATCCAGCCAGGCGCCAACACCCTTTTCATACTCTGGGACTGGGCCATGCACTGTGGAAGCCCAGTCATGTCCAAGCTCCACATGGCAGCCAATGACTGACCTCCTAGCACAGGGCTGGGGAAAGGATGCCACGTAAGGGGCAGAAACTGCTCTGTTTGCCCACATTGGTGTTTACCAGACATTTAATATCCCCCCAAAATCAGAGGATGAGAAAGAGGAGGAAGAGAAAGAAGAAATTCATGAAGAGGCCAAAACAGTGCAAGCTTTCAAAGAAAGCCTGTAGGGAACTGCAGCCCATTCCTGAGGCTATCCAGTGAGGGATCTAGAAGACCCAACTCCACTGCTTGGATGGTACACCCTATTTGGCACAAAGCAACACGGGACAGTGTAAATGAAAAAAATACACTGGGGCTCTGGGGCTTATCTCACCCCGTCCTCAGAAGAGCAAGAGACGGCTAAGCAGGATAGGGCTCTATTCTTCATTTCTGATTCCAGAAGCAGTTACTGAGTCAGTACACTGTCCCCTTGTGCCAATGACCTGGTATAAGTTTACTTGGGGAGCACAGGCAATCATTTAAACATTGTGCTTCCGATTTTGTCATTGGGAAATAAACTGTACCACTTGCAAATCTCTAAATATGCCATCTGCTTTCATTTTTCTATCTTCCTGTTGGAGGGCCCTCCACCCACTCACCTACCTGACAAATTCCTGCTGGTTCTTCAAGCTGCATATCTAGTGCTATATTCTTTATACACAGTCCTATCTTAGCACTATTCACATTGTATTATGGTGATCTGTTTACTTGCTTTTCTGTCACAAGACTATAATTCCTTTGAGGGTAGGATCACCCTCCATCAACCATTATTGTTGGTGGTTAGCTACTTAATAATTACCTGATGAATTGGATCATGACTAGGATAATTGTTTCTTTTTCAGGTCCTAGATTGGGTTTTATTCAATCACTAAGGACTTGTGAACAGGGCTATGGCACTACATAACTCTAGGGACCCTGTTCACATGGAATGTAATGTGAATGGGGCCCCCAGAGCTATACAATATGGTGGCCCTGCTTATGGAACTCCTACCATAGGCCAGGCACAATGGGGGAATCCAAGTATTAGGAGCTTACAGTCTAGTTAGAGAGACAGAGCTAACATGGAAGGATGCAATAAGGGCATAGTCAAGGGTGGCCCTACCTGTGGGTGTGGTGGGAGTTCTGGGAAAGGAGAGATCTGTGTGGACTACAGCCATGGGGAAGGGCTTTGTGAAGAAGATAGAACTTGCATTATTCATGATGAAGAAAACAGGATTATAAGAAGAAGGTATGCAGAGCACAGAGGATTTTTAGGGCAGCAAAACTGTTCTGTATGAAACTATAATGGTTATAGTTAAACTATGTATAACTATATACATATCATTATACATTGGTCAAAACCCATAAACTGTTACAACACGAAGAGTGAACCCTAATGTAAACCACGGACTTCGGGTGATAATGTGTCAATGTAGGTTCACCGATTATACCAAATGCACCCACTCTGGTGGGGGATGCCAATAGTGGGGGAGACTGTGCATGTATGGGGACAGGGGTAAATAAGAAATCTCCGTACTTTCTGCTCAATTTTGCTGTGACTCTAAAACTGTCATTAAAAAACAATGTCCATTTAATTAAAAAAAATTTTTAAAAAGGTATGAGCCCATTTTCAAGCATATTGAAAAAAGAGCCAGCAAAACACACGAGGAAGACAACAAACAACATGGCCTGACCATAGATGGTGGAAGGGAGTGCCCATTAGAGAGTAATGAGAACTTAGTTTGGGTAGACTAGGTGGGTAGACAGGTGATGAAGAATCTTGAGAGCCAAGCAGAGAAGTTGGGACTTGATGTTGGAGAACGCAAGAGGGCCTTATGGGTTTTAGAGCTGAGAAGTGATGTAATGAAAATTATAGCTGTAGAAGCAGAGTTTGACGAGTATTAAGAGAGACTAGAACATTCTCCCAGTCATCACGTTAGCAGGAGTTTCTCCCAGCTCAGTAGGTATATGCTGTGATCTCATGACTATCTGTGAGCAGAGCTATGGAAGATCGGGTGGTTGATCTGAAGGCAGTGGGGCAGATCCTACAGTGCTCCTTGAGGAGGAATTTTCTAGAAATGGATCAAGACTACATTATGAGTGAAGTGTCTCACATAACATGTGAGGCAGGGGGTGCTCAAGCTTGAAGGGCTGGCCTGGCTGTGCTGCTTTCTTGCTGTTTGAAATATGGCCTTGATGTTGCTTTCCTAATGTCTAACAAGGATGATAAATAAGACAGTTCTGTGAACAATGGGCCAAATTCACCTTCTTGTTTATTCTCTGGATTTTTAGTACAGAGTTTGAGAGATGAAGATGTGGTTTTTCTTTACAAGTTGCACCTTGGGAACCAGTCAGTCATTCAACAAATAGACTCTGAGGACAAAGCAGCAAAGAAAACAGACAACCTTCCTGCCCTCCCAGAGGTAACGTCCTAGGAAGAAGCTATGTAAAGTTAGCTTCTCATCAGCTGTAGAGAAGGGTGGGCAGGAGAAGTCAGGAGAGACGGGTGACAAAAACCAGGGAAATGTGAGGGGTTGGCACCATGAGAAGGGAGCAAGCTTACCTTGTTCTGGAAAAGTAGTCCTCACGTTTTCCACCCCAACATGCCCAAGGGATGCAAACAGATACACCTCCCTCAGCAAGAGTGGTACCAGAAAAGGATGGGAGAGGTGAAACACCCCGGAGAGGAGAGGTCCAGATACTCTCCCAGCTCCATTAGGATAACGGGATGGAGTGATACACGCACGGGAGCAGTTGCTTCCCCTGAGCATTCTCCGAAAATAGCATCTTTTCAGCAAGATCTTAAAAAATAATATTGACATGAAGATGATGCGCCCATCATGAAAATACATTAGGGGGAAAGCAAGAGTCAGTCTGCCTAATATGTAATCAAAATATTAATGATCAGGCATGAGATGTAGAGAGAAGCCGGGGTGGAGGGGGTGCGGGTCAGTCTTCTTTGTGTACCTGCTCTGCCTGGGATGGAGACCTGGCTATACTGCCACGCAGCTCTCAAGAATTATTATAAAACTCGGTCAATGGATCCAAGTCACAGAGTGGCAGATTCCACCCCACTATGAGAAAAAACTTCCCGAGGATAAAAACTTTAAAACAGTGGCTCAGACGTCAAAGTAGTGTACATCCCATCCTGGGAGAATTCAAACTCCAGGATGGTCATCTGTTAGAACAGGCATGTTGGACACCGTGGCCAATCAGAGCCCTCCCACACTCACAATCTCAGATTCTGGTAAAGGAAAGCAGAGATCCGCAAGGTAGGAGGAGGGGTCTGAGGATCAGCCTCACTAGAACCCAGAGAAAAACCTTCAGCAACAATCGTAGGAGCCCAAAGGCTGCTTCTTAAAACTGAATGTTGACGGAGTTTATTTCCGGCCAGCTCTGCACCCCCAAGGGCTCAGCAGTCGTTCCTACTGCTGGGAGGCGTTTTAAAGATGCCCCAAATGGAGAAGTGAGAACGTCATGGGAGAGGCTTGCCCAGGATTAGAGCACAGTGAGGTGTGCTCTCAAGGGGCCGCGTAGAAACTCAGAACAGAAGGGCCTGGCTCTGGCTTAGAGGCAGATCCCCGTGGCCCCTGGGCCCTCCTTGGCCTCCTTGGATGATTGAACAAATGGCTCTAAATCACCTAGTGCTAGAGGAAGCCCGGTCCTCACAGGAGGGCCTGAGACTGGCCCCGGATAAGGCAGCTCGTCCTGTCTGGTTCCCCGTCCACACCCTCGCAGCTGGGCCTGCGGTGATGCTGCCGAGTTCAAAGGCACTGCTTCCCTTGGAGCCACATCAAGGACTGAAATGAGAAAAGGGTCCTCTGACCTTCTCATAGTGAGGGATGGGACCACCTTTGTGTTTTGTGTGTGTGTGTGTGTGTGTGTGCGCGCGCGCGTGTGTGTGCTGGATTTTTCCTGTCACTATTGTGTTTTCACGCACTGGATGTAGAATATCTGAAAACAATTGTCGGAAACAGTCTTTCACCTAAGGCTAGAGCCTGGAGCCTGGCCCAGTGTGGGGAGAGCTATGTTGCCCCAGTGGGAACCTGGTGACCCATGTTAAGGAGGCTCACTAGAGGGCACGGCTGGCCTTTCCCAGCCTCGGCCCCAAATACTGGTGCTCTGAGACTCCCTCCACCAACTAGGCCATGGGCTCTGATGGGAAGTACCTTCTACCCACCAGCATTCTCAATGCGAGAGGTTCACCTGAAGGCCAAACCTTATCCCCAGACCCACAATCCACCTCCATCTCAAGGTTTACCACTTCAGCTTGAATGCAACCTGAGAAGCAAGGCCATTCCAGGCCTGAAGTCTAGCCCTCTCCTGGGCTCTTGGGAAGGTGCCTTGTGGTCACAGCAAGCCATGTGGGGAGACAGTAGGATGTCCACCCGTCTTGAGGTTAAGGCTGCTGGGTTCCGGTGGTGGGAAGCAGACGAACTCGATGGCCGTAAGTAAGAGGTGAGGATGCTCCTTCGACCCCAGCTCAACCTCAGGCCTGCACCAGCCTCCTCTCTGGGAAAGGGCAACAGGTCATACTCTCTCACATGGGCCTGCCCCATGCTGGGACGGATCGTCCAGCTCCAGAGGCCTCCCGTTAACAGAAAGTGCCACAGTAATGCTAACAGGGGCCGTCCAGGCCTCTGCGGTGTGACCTCTCCTGAAAGGAGCCAGGCTAAGCCGTGGGCCAACACCCACAGGCCGAAAAGGAGACTGGGAACATTGAGGGGGGAAAAAAATGAGAAGCATGAAGATTTGTACTGAGGGATACTGGCCCGGTGAGCCTGTCTGCAGGCTGTCTCAGCCATTCTCTGTCGGCCCTGAGGTTTGAAGGATCCAGAGAGGAAAAATCAGGCTCCATACTGATGATGGCCCCAAAAGGCGCCCTCTTTTCTGCCCCAAACACCAGGCAGAGCAAATGCTATTAATAACCCTGGCCACTCCCTGGTCCACTCAGGGTGTGCAGGGCTGGAGCTCGCTCCTTGGACACAGCCAGCTGTTCCGAACAGGTTTGGGAAAGTGATCTTTGGCACAGAATGAAAAGGGTGTGTATGTGTGTGTGTGTGTGTTGGGAGGGGGCACCCAAGAGTCCTCTATCAGGGCCAATATTATTTTTAATTGCCGAGAATTGGCCTGTGGCTGCTCTTCAAGGCTGCAGAGCACAGGCTTGCCAGGGATCGGAAACAAGCTACAGAGGAGGTAAGAAAGCTGGTCCCAAGGACTGTTCATTACCGAGCTGTCGTGTCTTATGGAAAATCAGGTGGCGCCTCAGAGTTTATACAATCCTCTCCCCGCCACCTCTCCCTCTTTCATTCCCCCCTAGAAAGGGAGCAGTGAATTTGAGCAATCTGGGAATTTTGGTTTCTGCCCTGCCCCTGAAGCATGACCGATGGCCCATTTTTCAAGCCAAATCTCACCCCTTGCAGGCAGCTGTCAGGAAACCACAGAAGGTGCCTGAAGGAGCACAAGAAATGGCTGGTTCTAATCTGGGGGAAAAAAATGAATTAACAAGGCAGCTACTTATGGAAGAATGTTTTCTTTTCTTCAGCCTCAGCCTGCATATTTTCACAACATGTGTACTCTGTTACCTTGTCACTTCCCTGTTTTCTTTGGGTAAATAACTGGGCTCTGGTCTTAGGGGGAAAAAAGAAAGAAAGAAAAAAAGCCGGGTCGGGAGGTTCTCCGGAAAGGCCCGCCTGGCTGAGCTGGAGGGGAGAACGAGCGTGCTCTGGGGATCACACAGGCGCGACGCAGACCCAGCCCAGCCCGTCCTGGATGGGGCTTTTCACTGAACTCTGCAAGTCACAGTGTGGAAGTCAGGGAAGGGAGGGAAGCCTGCTCCCTCAGCCATGGGGCTGGCAGGCCCCGAGGCTGGGGGAAATAAAGAACTTTTCTCCTTCGCCAAGTCAAATGGGAAGCCCTCTCTGAGCTCAACACAGTCAACCAAGCACACTCTGGCCTTTCTCCCAGCCTCGCCTTCCCACCAGCCAGGGAGCCACCGGGGTGAGGGGGGTCGGCCCACGGGGCCCGGCTGTGAACCCTGCAGGGCCCAGGGCGTTGCACAGAGCACAGAGGAGGGTCTTCCTCGGCAGCGACACACAGCTGGTGTCTGGATGTGGTGGCAACGGTCTCCATCTTGAAAATGCTCAGAGGATTTTGAGTCTCTCTAGCAGACATGTTGCTTTGTCCTTTATCACTTTTCTGGCCCAGGGACACTCACCTTGGGATATCTGTGCCACATGCCAGATGAGCACAAAACAGCATGGCTGTCCCAGGCAGGATACCTTTTAGACATGCACTACCGATGAGGGCACAGGGCGGCGGGATGGCTGGTTTGTGTTTACCTGGTTATCCTGACAAATTGAGATTTATTTATAAAGCTATAGCAACTCTTAGATGCTCACAGCTGATCGTTAGGATAAAGAGCCAGTACTAATAGCGCTCCCAATACTGCAAAAGGAGTTAGTTTACCATGCGGTGCAACACGTGTGCAGGGGGAAACTGAGGCAAAGCGTCCTCTGAGGCCGAGACCAGCACCGGAATTAGGCACAGAGGGATGAACTGGGTGCCGTATGGGCCTCTGTGTTTGTGCATTTCCTTTCTGCATCTGCTCGGGAGCCTTTGATTCTACCCTTGAACCCTGTCTCGCCTTGTAGATCACACAGCCTTCGTCAGGCAGAGGTTGGGAATTCAAACCCGGAGTTTTCGGCTGCAAAGTTCTGGCCCCCATCTGTTGAGTGCTTCCTTCAATAGCACTGGGAGGGCGCACGTGTCCCGCGAGGTGGGGTCACTTGGAGAGGAAGGGGGGTGCCTTAGTAAGCGTTGCTTATTCCAAACTGGCACTTGCAGGGTGTCAAGGGCTTTCAGAGGGAGAGAAAGGGAAAACCGAAGTCTTTCTGGGAACAGGGGGACAAAGACATTCGTGGGCTATCCAAATCATTCACGTGGTCTTGTCCCGCAAAAGGCAGCTTCGGAGATGTGCTGTGAGGCAGGGGGGCAGCTGTAAGAACAGAGGCCATAGTCTGTGTTCATGGAGCCCTTGCTGCTCCCAGCACTGCTCAGTACGTTGTACATATTATCTCTTTTTTTTTTTTTTTTTTTTTTTTTGCGGTACGCGGGCCTCTCACTGTTGGGGCCTCTCCCGTTGCGGAGCACAGGCTCCGAACGCGCAGGCTCAGCGGCCATGGCTCACGGACCCCGCCGCTCCGCGGCATGTGGGATCTTCCCGGACTGGGCACGAACCCGTGTCCCCTGCATCGGCAGGCGGACTCTCAACCACTGCGCCACCAGGGAAGCCCCATATTATCTCATTTAATCCTCTCAATAACCCTCGGAAGTAAGTACTATTGTCCTCCTTTTCCAGAGGAGGAAACCAAGTCATAGAGACAGTACGTAGCCTGCTCAAGTTCATCCAGAGAGCGGACAAGTGACAATCACCCAGACAGGGTGAGTCCAAAGCCAGAGTTTCTATTCTCCATGCTGGGCTGACTCTGGGGTGAAGCTGCAGGAGCTCCCTTCTCACAATATGGCACTCAGGAGCAGCTCCTTCATCTGGCGTGACGGCCTGTCCCACACTGGCAACCCGCACTGGCAGCAGAAATGCAAGGTCTCTCGAGTCACTGTCCCCGTGGTGTTTCCACGCAGGGCCCTGCTGTGCTGGTCCCTGAGCAGTCACGCTTGGAGCTACCCTCCCTCCACGCGGCTCCCCAGGCCCCAGCCCATGCCCACCTGGTTTATATTTGTGCCTGAGTGTGTGCCCTCACACTTCCGCTCTTCCACCTTGTCACCTCCTCTAAGTGCCCTGGGCGGTGCTTGGCACAGTAGAGGTCCCAAGTCAGCCAGCCTGACCAAGGGTTAAGCCGCATTTCTCCAAGGGTGGCCCTTGGACGACCGGCACCCGAATCCACTAGGGTGTCTGAAGAATGCAGAGTCTCAGGCTCTGCCAGAAACCTCAGTAAGAGTCTCAGCAGTGGGGCTGGAAATTTGCATTTTTAACAAGCTCCCCAAGGGATTCTGATGCTCCCTAAAGTTTGAGGCCCACAATTTAGGCTTTTTATGAATTAGTATATGTTGAACACCAGCCAGACGTGAACCCAGGCAGTGTCACGCTGAGCTCTGCCTCTTGTCCTTCAGAGGCTGTGGAGCGGGCACCGTGCAAAGAGCTCGGAGTTGGTCTGGGTGGAGGCATGGGTGTTCTTGAATGGGGAGGATAGGGTGAGAGGTAGTGAGGGGCAGCAGAGGAAGGCGTAGGAGGCAACATGGTAGCTCTGCCCGTCCAGCTGAAAGTCCTGGAGCGGCGAAGACCCTGGCAAAAAATCCCCCAGCAAAGGTTCCAAGCAGAATGGCTCCAGAGCCCCATTTTAAAAGGCCTTCCTGAATCTGGCCATTCCCCTGCTGGATGAGCCCAGCAAGCAGGATGCAGAGCAAATCAAGCCTTAGGGCTTTCAGAAGGGAAGTCAGGCAGCCTGTGAAGTAGAGAGAACAGGGTGGAGAGCAGGTAGGCCACCTGGGGCAGAGGAGAGGGTGTGAGGGTGAGAGCCCTCCAGGGCTGCTGAAGGTCACTTTCAAAGGCTTAGGAGAGAGGCAGTCCCTGAGAGACCCTGAGTCCCAAACTTATTAATGAAAGATAATCCAGGGAAGGCCACTGTGTCCAGAAAATGAGATTAAGCTTTTGGTCAGTCAGTTTGGAGTTTGAGAAAATGAGAAAAAAAAAAAAATCCTTTATAAAATTGGAAAAGGTTTACCTCAACTCACCAACAACTGAACACAAAGTACTTTAAACTTGGCATGTGGCTGGACCTCTATGAAAATAATTTCTCAGCTCATTTGAAGGGAAAATAGTGCCATTTTGGTGACCACCTATACTATCTGGGCATGCTCAGTAGAAGAAACTCAAGCGAAAATTTGACCGTCAGTTGGAAAAGTGGGACAAGGAGGAGATAGAGAAGGAGGTGACATGAATGTGGGAAGCCTTTGGGTGCGTGGAGGCCGACTTCTACTTCTGGAACTGTTTGTGCCTCTGTGGACTTGGATGAGCCACTTCACATCTCTGGATCTGGGGAGCACGCAGGTGAGCAGGGGAGGACACAGCACGGCCAGCGGAGTGGCTGCCTTGTAGCACTGGGGCCACCCGGGCAGACAGGCGGCACTGCTGTCCACCCTGCGTGCTTGAGTCCTCTTCACAGTCCAGCCTGGGCAAACACAGACCTTTCCCACCATTTCTTCAGTGGGCAAACCACAGGACACGGAGTAAGCGCAGCTCTGCGGTCTTCTTCTTTAGGTTAAGAAAGTTAGGGCATGAGTCAGAACTGCTCCTGGGATTTGTATTTATATAGTGTCATATATTTATTTCTTTACATTGTGTCATACAGCACATATACAAATCATGAATACCTGGCATTTGCATTTATATAATGTCTTACATAGAGTGTCATATATATTTATATGGTGTCATATATATGACAGTGTAAATACAAGTCAAGGGTGTTCATATACATATTACAAATACCTACTACATTATAGGTATATATAGGTAAATACCTATATATATGGGTATTTGTCCGTATATATATATATATATATACACACACACATATACACACACACACATATATGTATAGGTATTTGTGTGTGTATATAAAACACTATATATAAAGACGAATCACATATACAGACAGACAGACACACACACACACACACACACACACAGTCACTGTTTAAGCTACCTAAGGCTTCCCAATGAAACCACAGACAAAAAACAGTTGACTCTTATTGAGGGTTGACTTGTGTCCCCCAAAAGATATACTGAAGTCTTACTTAACCTGTGAACATGACTTTATTTGTAAATAGGATCTTTGCAGTTGTAACTAAGGTGTAAATTAAGATGAGCTCATACTAGAGTAGGGTGGGCCCTTATTCCAACATGACTGGTGTCCTTATAAGGAGAGTAGAGACACAGAGACAGACATACACAGGAAGAAGACACAGACACACAGGGAAGATGGCCACATGGAGATGGAGACAGACACTGGAGTGATGGAACTACAAGGATTGCCAGCAACCACCGGAAACTAGGAAGCAGCAGGGAAGGATCCTTCCCGAGAGCCTTCAGGGGAGCATGGCCTTGCAGGCCCCTTAATTTCAGACTTCTGGCCTCCAGAACTGTGAGAGAATACATTTCTGTTGTTTTAAGCCACCCAGTTAAGTACCAGTGTGTGGGACTTTGCTAGGGCCAACCTAGGAAACTAACAGGACTCCCGCTGCAGAGTGGAAGGGAAGCAAAGCCTCTGTGTTCATCAGGCTTTTACATCTGCTGAGCCCCGCCGTTCTTGGCCCCTTCCTCTGGCACTCTCTCTCTCAGGGGAAGGGGTAGGGTGGAGATACTTAACTGTTTCCAACTGAAACCAACATCTGACAGGTTATGAAGGCCTCACGCCCCCAACTCCTCTGTGGTGATGGCTGCTACCTAAGGGCACCTGGTCACCACCCTAAGCCCAAGCTTTGGTCACCTGGAAGTGGGGAGAGGAGAGAGGACGACATTTCACAGCCTTTCTCTCCCTGCCCCACACACCCCCGGCACCAGGACAGCTTTTTTGAGAGCTTTGAGCTCTCAAAGGGTGGTAGAAATTTATGTGCCTCTAGATCAGAGTTCGGGCTATTAGAGAGTTTTCTCTTTTCACTTTAATGGTACACAGGAATTCTCCCCAACCCCTTCAAAACAGGCACACATCTTTTTAAAATTTGCACCTTTTTTTTTCCAGACTGGTTTCCTATGGTGAAGGAAAGGCTAGGAAATGCCCAGTAAATCATCTGTCTGTCCTCACTCAATTGCGAGGCAGGAAATGCCGAGAACAGTCCCCTTACCTTTTCCACTTTGCATATAACAAGGGCTATGAGGACCCTTTGAAGGGCAGCCCCTCTGACAGCAATATGAATTCTTCAAGGCAACTGGACTGTTTCTAGGGACGAGACCCAAAGGCAGCAGGCACATTTGGGATGCTGACTGCCTCCGCCATCAGCCCCTTCCATGGTCAGCCTCTCCCTGGGCTGGCCCTGGGAAGTGGATTCAATCAACAACGATCTAAGGGGTTCCAGGTCCATGGCATGGTAGTAAGTCTGTGCAGGACACAAGGAATTTTAATCCCTAATCCTTATCTTTAAGCAGTTTACAATCTAGACGGCGTGACAGCTCAGTCATGAACTTCAAGATAACGACCCCATACAAGGGGGTTTATGGAAACGTCCAAGGAGAGGTTGGGTGTGTAGGGGGAGGAACAGAAGATGCTTGCCGGTGGCCAGCAAAGGCTTCTTGGAAGAGCTGAAGAAGGCTCTGGCGGAGGCATGAAGACTAGGTAGGGTCTGGGAACATGGGAAGAAGGAGAAGAAGATGCTGGAGCTCCTGAGGACAGCCTGGAACTGGGGGTGAGGGAGGCAGGGAGGCACGTGGCTCCGGTGAGGCACGGTGAGGAGGCCGGGGTGCATGGAGAACACCAGGCAGGGACAGGAAACAGGGCTGGAGAGGTGGACAGAAGCTTTCTGGCAGGGGTTGGGAGTGGGGGGTGTGTCTTGAGAGCCCAGCTGAGGATGGTGGGGTGTGGAGGGGGACAGACTGAAACTGGGCCCGAAACCTGCGCAAACGGGCTGTCCCTCCCGAGAAGGTTGTCTCCCCTCGGACTCGAATTCAGAGAAAGGCCTTTCAGGCCTGATGTGGGCTCCACGGCGGGCTTCCCGGTGGCCATGCGGGGGATTCTGACGTGCACTTCAGAGCAAACCTTCCCTCAAGCCTCCTGGGGCGTTTTCTCCTCCAGCTTCCCACGCTAGAATCAGCCCTGACGGCTCACTGTCCCACTTGCTCTTTCTGGCCACCTCCCCCCCCCAGACGCCCCGCCCACCCCCTGGGTGTCCCCCTCACCCGGCCCCCGCCATTCGGGACAGGTGGGCCTCCCCTTCGGGAATTAGAGGCATCTTCTTCGGCTGGGCCTGCTTTTCTCCCCGCGACCAGTTCTCCGGCTCTCCTGGGGCCACCGCCTTCCATCTGGCCCTGACTTTCAGGAACAGCGCGGGAGGGAACAGGCTGCTCTGCTGGTGAGGACAGGAGGGGGGCTGGGAGGCCACTGGCTCCCGGTGCGGCCTGAGGAAGGGCCCTGGGAGGGAGAAGACCTCAAAAGGAGGGTTGGAAAGTCAGGCCCAAAGGTGGGTCTTTCCCGTTTGAGGTCTGTCCCCGGTACCTGAGCGGGAGCCACGAGCCTTTGTCTGCACCCTTCAGCACCACTTCTCCAGGCCCCGGAACGCTCCAGACACATGTGGACATTTGGTACTTATGTACTGAATGAATGAAGTCGGGGTGAAGGGGTGAGTGGGTAAATGAGTAACTCAGCAGAGCCCCCGTGGAAGAGAAGGGACCCTCTGCAACCCCACGGCAGGTGATGGGGTTCTGGACAATCTACCCCCAAATATGGCAACTTAGCATATAAATATTTTAAGCTGAAAGAGTCTCTGAGAAAACAGCGGAAGCAGGAAGGTCACTCTGACAGCTCCCCTGACCCTTCTCCCCTGAAACAGCCCATAAAACCCTCCCGTGAGTGGTGCCCTCCCATACCCAGAGGTATATCTTGTCTCCGAAGACAAAGGAACACCGAGAAGGATCCTAACAGGCCTTGCTGAGTTTCCCCAGTTCGCTCCTCTGACCTCGTGTTCCTTAAGCTATCATATTCCTCCACGACTGCCCGCTCCTCATCAGACACAGCATAGAAATATCAAATCTGCTTCCTTGGGTCTTCCTTCCCTTATGAAGGCCCTCGTGTCACACAAAACTGACATTAAATAAGTGTGTATGCTTCTCTCCTGCTAATCTGCCTTTGGCAGTTTAATTTTCAAACCCAGCCAGGGATCCTGAGAGGGTCCAGGAAAACGTTTTCCTCCCTTACACAGGTCGATGAGCAGACGTCCCAGGAATTCCAGCATGCAGAGGAGAGGGGACCTCACTCCATCTGGGTCCCCTATGCCTGTCTCCCGTTTCCCCCGCACTGAAAACGTCCTCTGTGACCACAC
This sequence comes from Monodon monoceros, assembly GCF_005190385.1. Lineage (NCBI taxonomy): Eukaryota > Metazoa > Chordata > Mammalia > Artiodactyla > Monodontidae > Monodon > Monodon monoceros. Next base: position 141,149,133 of record NW_021703778.1, on the reverse strand, counting down.
TTCTCAGCCACCATTAGATGGACCAGGAGATGCTGACTGGTTTAGGGTACGACTCATCCACTTCTCTTGAGGGCCACTGTGGGTTGTTTCCCCCAGCAATGTCCGCTTCGTGGACTGGATGTCAAGGCTTAATGTGTTATCCCTTCCAGAAATATTTTAATTTTAAGAGATGACTGTGCTGAGCACATAGCGTTTAACAGAGGAGAAGGGAAGGAGAGAAAGGGACCTAACACATACTGATTCCCTCTTATGAACTCGACACCATGCTAGTGCTCTTAAGAAGTCTTTATTTATTCTAATACTTTTACTGCTACTCATTCAACCATTCCTTTTTGAGCACCTACTATGTTCCAGGCATGGTCTAGACTTGAGGAAACATCAGGGAGAAAAACAGACAAAAATCCTGTCCTCATCGCATTGACATTCTAGTAGAGAAAACAAACAATAAACAAGAAGATGAGTAGCATGTATAAGATACTAGAAGGTGATCAATGCTATGGAGAAAAATAAAGCTGGGGAGGAGACAGGAAGTGCCAACGCTGGGAGCTGGTGGTGGGAGAGGCACAATTAAAACAAGTTGGTCAGGGAAGACACCACTGAGAAGGTGATATCTAAGCAAGACTTGAAGCGGCCAGGGAGTGTGCCTCAGTGACATCTGGGGGAGAAGATTACAGGTGTAGGACCTACCTGCAGAGGAGAAGGTGTGATCCTGTGGCAGGAACATGCCTGGTCTGTTCAAGGCACAGGGAGGAGGCCAGTCTGGCAGGTAGAATACTAAGTCCACTCTCTAAACATGGAGACAACTAGCTTTTCCTGGTAGCTCACCTGGTTAACTCATCTTGCTAAGGATGTCAAAGTCATAGGCTTAGGATACATTTGTTTTCCAGCAAAAGTCATCTCGCAAGGGCAGAAGAATGGATGATTTATCACAACTCTGTCCTTCATGCTGGTCTGGAGCCCAACTCCACTGCTACTACCTGTCTGTTTACACAAATCACACTCTCTGAGCCTTCTGTAAAATGGGCGTATACTTAATAACGTTCACCCCAAGAGACTGTGTTACTATAGTGTATAAAGCACTTTGTAAACTGAGGTGTTCTGTAGAAATTCTTCACTGTTGTTATTATTATACCATAAAGCAACTCAGGGGCTCTGTTCAGCTCACATTGGGTCTGTAAAGCCATTTTAACAGGCAAATATAATTTCTTAGTTCTGTTTGCTAAGTTGTAAAGCCTATTTTTACTTATTATTGGGGTGGGAAAAGACTTCATGAGGCTCTCTGGCTGATCTGTCAGTCCATTTCCCAGACCTGAGATAATCCTACAATCCCCACCCTTACCCACACCCCACCTTAGCTTCTGTCTCCCAGCCTCACTGGAGTTGTGTGTCTGTGCCAGTGGCCTGTATTACTAAATCCCATGGTGTGACCTCAACTGCGCTCTCAATGCTGCCAAACAGTTTTCATCCTTTGGTTAAGCCCTTGTTTGCTTCCTGCAGTGACAGCTCCAAACCCAAGTCCCCAACCCCACATCTACTCCCCTCGTTGCCGGCAGATGGCCTGGCTTTGGCCACACTAGGAGGTGCAAGTTCAACAATGTGGGCTTCTCCCTGCCTGAACATTCCTTTCCACGCCTCAGTCTACTCTTTACCCTTCTTTTCTAGATCCAGGGCCAACACCATCTCCCAGTGGAGGGGATAGTGTCCTCCTGTGCTGGTGAGCACATCACACTTTCTATAAAAGCAATCAGAGTGAACCAAAAGAATTTATGAATGTGTTGCTTATAACAGCAAAAACTGGCAAGCAGCTCTCTGTCCAGCAATAGGGAATTGTTTAAACTGATTATGGGTACAGCCATGAGATGGCAAGAAAAACTTTATAAGCAGTAAGAGCCCAATTTTTCAAAGAGCTAAAAAAAAATTTTTTTTTTTTTTTTAGTAACAACAAACACAAATATGTGCATAGGAGAAAAAAAGACTGGAAGGAAATACACAAAAATAGAAACTGATTATCTTCAGGTGATGAGATTATGAGTGATTTTTTTTGCTTTTAGTACTTTATTCTGAAATTTCTACTGTAAGCAACAGTATTTTTATAATTAGAACAAAAGGCAAAAATATTATTAACAATGTTTCTCTGAAGAAAAGCTGCCTGTGATTCAGTTCTGCTTCTTGCCCTTTAAATGCAGCCTTTCCTGGGTGGTGTCTGGTTGACAGCTGCACAGTAACTCTTGTTACATGTAAGGACTAGAAGCAAAGAAAACCATAGCCAATTAACATTACAGTGGGAACCGAGGCGTGCAGAACGGAAAGGCCTCAACGGGAATGTGTTATTACTAATTTTTTTTTTTTTTCCACGGTGGGACAGGTGTTTAGGGGAATGCACTGAATTTGCTCCAGATAATTTATTTTTTAAAATACTTTGATTACTTCATTTTTCGCCTCTGTTTTCATGGGAACTTTTAACATGTGGAAACATTTGGTTACGGCTATCTCATTCTAAGTCTCCTTAATCTATTTATGTGAGGCCCTACTGTGTGCCAGCCCTGGTGGTGCAAGGGGTTGTCTGCTAGGGGTTCTCAACATGGGATTGTGTGGCACCCTTACCAGAGGCTTTGGAATCGTCTGGGGGGTGTTTTTTTGAGTGCCAAAATGATTTTGAGTGCCAAAACGACTGAATGTTTTTTTGAGTGCCAAAATGCCAAGGGCGCTACTGACTTACTGGGTGAGGACCAGGGTTTCTGAACAGTCTACAATATGTAGACAGTCCTGTATTACCTAGAACTGACCTACTCCCAGTGCCAACACTCTGGGGGAGAAGAACGGAACTGGACAGTTGGTGCAGACCATGTCTGGGAGGGATGGAGAGAAAGGAAGGGACAGTTGCTTCTTGGCGGCAGCCCAGCATCACCATGCTGAGATTCAGGGTTACTGGATCGCCCAGATTTTCCGACAAAGCCAGAGATGTAGATGGTGATGTAAAATTTCCTGATTTTTAAAAAACACTGCATGGGCCAAACAAAACACATCTGTGGGCCAGATTTGGCCCTCGGGTTGCCAATGTGCAACGCTGTCTTAGGGAAAGACACAGTCTCTGTCTTCATAAGGGTATAACAGAGCCCTTATGAGTTCGAGTTCAAGTTCAAGAGTGGACAAACCTGGGTTCAAATTGCAGCCCTATCATTCATTACCTACGACTTCAGGCAAGTAAACATCGTCTGAACCTCACTTTCCTACTCCGTAAAACAGAACTAATGGGAACACTCATTGGTCTGCTATGAAGATTAATCCCAGCAGAAGTCCCCAGCACCTTGCACACGGGGAATGCTTAATAAAGTAGAGTGATCATTATTATTAAGGATGTCACAGTCTAACATAAGCACCTACTGTGTAGAGCACACTGTGCTAAGTGCTGAGGACTTATAAATAGGTGTGAGAGAAAGTCCTTGACCCAGAGGTGTTTTCATTCTGGAAAGAGGGAGAAACCCTGGACGTAAATATTGTGAGCCAGTCAGATATAAGAATGTGACCCACATCAGACAGTTACAGGAGACCAGAGGAGGGCATTTCTCGTGAAGGGGGTGGGGTAGAGTCCGTCCAGACGGAGGGAGAAGGGGAGGTGAAGCCCAAGCAAAGGAGACCTTATAAAATCACAGTAACAACTGAGTGCTTACCACATGCTAGACCCTCTCTGAGTACTCCATGGGTGGTAAATATGTTTCTTTGGCCTCATACACATGAGGGACAAGGCACACGACGGGAAGGGTCCCCTGGAGCCAGGGCATGGGGGAGCTGACTGCCGGGCCAGAGCATGGTGGAGTATCTCACTTGTTGGCGGGATAGTGGAAGCAAGGAAGCGACATGTAGGAGCAGCCATCAGGGGTCGGTGTGCAAGGGATGGAGCAGAAGTGGAGACGAGGCAGCAGACTTACGGGGAGGCCCCGTGTGGGGCCCGGGAATGGGTAATGGGTGGGAGCCCTGCGAGGTGTGCTTTCTTTACCAGGACTCTGGACGGAGGAAATTTGGGAGGTGGTGAGGGATGCTGTCAAAACTGACTGCCTGGGGGATGATGGGAATTTTATAGAGGGAAAACAATTTTAAACTCTTGTCTCCTCCCACCTCCATGCTTCCCCGGCTCTCCTTCCAATACCCTCCACTAGCGTGTCCGTGTTCTCTACTGACCAGACCTTGTGGTTGCAAATGCCTTCTCCTTAACTATTTTTGAAAATCTGGAAGCAACTCTTTCTTTTGCTAATGTACTGTTATTTTCAAATCTCTCCAGAAAGCCTGTACTTAGCCCCCCTTTGTCGCCACCTCTCTAGAACACAGATCACTGCTAGGGTTGATGGCTGGGGTGTAGCAAAGCTTCCAGAGTTTTGACCCATCAGGGCTGGCTGATGTAAAATTCCATACTGCATACAAAGGAAGAGTGCACTTAGCAAATTCTGTGAAACAATTTTTTCAGGGGGAAACAGGTAATCCACTAAAAGAACAAACTGTTTCCAAGCACTCCAACACCATTTACAGTCCAACAGGCAAAATGCTGTTTATACACGAGGCCCATCTACTTTTCAAAGTAGAGCAGGCCACACCTCTCTTAGGGAAGATTTTTGTTAGCTGTGATTCTGATTTATTCGACAGGATGGAGAGTAATAAGACTATTTGGCTGGGGATGTGTGATGCCTGAGGCTCTCTAGACTGTAACCCGAATTAGTCCAAACCAGTGTCGTTTCACGGCAGTGCATCTTTAGCATGAAAGATTCCATGAATAATAACTTACCACCCTGGCCCCATAACTGCGGTACAACTGTCGGTGGGCATCACGCCCCCTAACAGTCTTCCAGGAAAGGACCCCTTGCTCTGAAGTGAGTAAAATGCCCTTGTGTCCATATTTCCAAGAGGCAAAGCAAACAAGTGCAAGTATGTGGTAGTCGGGCCACCTGCAGGCTAGAAGGGAGTGTCTGTCTGTAGTGTATACACAGGAAGGGAGCAGGGCCCACTGAACAGAGCTGAGAGGGTCTCTTCCTGGTGCACCATCAGAAGACATCTGAGTCCCACTAGTTCTTTTCTTGAAGCAGGACAGCCTATGTCCCCCTTCAGAGACCCCCGCCTAATTCTTCTCCTAGGTCCCACCCCACCCTGTGAAACAGATGCAGGACAGCTTGCAGTGGCAGTGTTACTAGACAGCAGTCAGAGCTGACCAACGTTCTCACAGGCTGCCTTCTCGTAGACAACAGGTTTCCTCTCCCCAGGGATGACCAAGGAACAGCTCAGCATCTATCAGCAGGGACTGCGGTAGGATTGTGGTTCCCCAGTAACAAAGAAATACCTATCAGACCCTTCTTTCCTTCTTCTAGAACCTTCTGTAAAAATGTATCCGGGGCACGGACGAAGCAGCAGACATAGGCTAACGAGCACGTGGCTACTGGGCCCCGTGATCTGGCTCAGGTCACTTCTCCTCCGTCAAATGGGGAGTTAGGCTCAAAGAAATCGGAGTTGGTTCCTGGGCCGAATATTCTGTGACTTCTAGACACAGCGGCTCAAAAACTGGGACTGTTCCAAGTCAGACTCAGAGCCTGGGAATTAGCATTGTCCTGCTGAGGTGGTGGGACGGATGGCTGGAAGCATATCTGATGGCTTTTGAAGGACCCTACCCGGCCCTGGGCTCAAAGCTCTCTCAGCTCCCACCCTGAAGTGTCACCCTCCCAGTCACTCCCTGGGGATTTGAATCCTCCAAGGGACTGTTCAGGGGTCCTGTAATCAAATGCAAATTACGCCTTTAAGCACGAAAGGGGTGGGAGGAGGGATTCGCGGACAACCCTGGGAGCCTAGCCTAAGGCCCTTGGGAGTGACAGCCCCCCACAGGGGGAGGTCAGGAGGGAAAGAGCAGAAAAGGGAGGGAGCCCAGGAGGGGTCAGAGGCCTCCGGCGGCCCCCACTTCATCTCCAGCGTGCCCCCGAACACGGTCCTGGATGGGGGGCTAATCCTGGGGCCGCTCACCCTTGGCATTGTCCTGGCCCTGCCCATGCATCACTGTTCACTGGCTGCACTTTTGGCCCGCCCGCGCTAACCTGCAATTCTACAGGCTAGGCTCAGAACCCAGACTCATCCCCTCGCTTCCTCTCATTCCTTCCCAGGCTCAGAGAAGTCAGTACTGAACACAAGGAGAGGGGGGCCCGATGGGGCCATAGCTTGGAGAAGAAGGGCGCACAGAGAGTGGCAGGGCCAGCTAGGAACCAGCTCCAATAGAGTAAACCAAACTCTCCTCCCTGCCCCTCCCCATGCCAGCCCACAACCCTTTCCCATCAGCCAGTCTAAAATTACCATTTTACAGCATCTGCAGCCAAGCTGAGCACTAAACAAGATGAATAGCGTGACGCACGAGCTGAGTGGAAGTATGCAGCGGGGCTGGGCTGGGCTGGGCACCAGGGTGAGTGAGCCATAGGGGGCGAGCGGTGAGGTCCCAGGCAGGGTGACGGACAGGATTCACCCAGCTCTAAAGGGAGGTGGTAGAGGGACAAGGAAGCCCCAGCAATGTCAGTCTGCTAGAAAAAGAGAGAGATGGAGCAATTAACAAAGAGAGAGACAGAGAGAGGGAGAGAGGGAGAGTTAGATATAGATAGATATAGATACAGATGGATAGAGAGGTAGATAGATAGATAGAATATGATGCTAACTTTACAAAGCTTCTCCCTCTCGTCCTTCTGCTTCCCTCCCTAAGAGGAAACTGCGGGGGGGCGGGGTCCTCCCCTGGACTCTTGTTTTGAACTCTTACAGTGGGACACCCATGTCTGTGAACCCCCTTCCCCCAAGCAGCCTTTTCCAGGGAAGCTCTGGTCAACCACACAGACTAAATAACTCTATTCATAAAAAGTTCCTGAAAGTCTTGGCGATGGAGCTCTGGGAGAGACCAAGAAGGGAATGATATGAGTGTGTTCTAAGTCAGGGTGTTCCAACACTCTGTCCCAGCCTGGCCTGTTCTTTCCCTGGGAGGGAAAATGCCCAGGTAGAGAGTGGAGACTCGTGACCTGCAGATGCTTCCTCAGAGAACTTCAGAGCCAGGAGGACCAGGGAAAGAGATGAGCTAAGGAACTGAGGTCCACAGACTTGGAGACCCGTGCTGATTCTCCCATCCCGAGGCTCACAGAAGATTCCCTGGTGCTCTAGGACTCTGAGTGAGCGGGACTCCTGGATCCCTACACTCCTCCCTGGAGCCAGAGCATCCCCACTTTGGTCCGCTTTGTGTCCTGGGCTTCTCTTTAGGTTTTCATTCCTTTTCCACAACATTTTCAGTGACTAGACTAAGTGTGGAAATCACTGGCCTGTACTGGCAGGCAGGAAGTGGAAGCCAGTACATGGTGGCCGGAAGGAAGGCGGGCAGAATGAGGGTCTATAGAAACAGGGTGGGATGTGGTAGAGGATGCTGAGAAAAGAAGGTCAACACCGAGGGGAGGTTGAGATCAGCACTAACGTGTGAACCAGCTCCCAGAGGAAAACGTCTCCCCAAGAGAAGTGGAACCAGCTGCTGTCTGCAATCACCCTGCTAGACCCTGAACCGGACCCCAAAGTAGGGCCATTCGTTAGGCAACGGTCTAGTCCCCATGAGCCATTCTTGGTAGGAGGTGATAAGAGGCAGGGTGTGCTGGTGTTGGAGTCGTAGCTGCCCACTCAAAAATATTTCCAAGCGGAGGACATCCTCGAATAGGCACACGGTGCAGTGCATGTCTAAATCTGGCCCTGCCCTCAGGGTCTGTCAGAATGAGAAAATACTGATAAACTACACGGATGTGCTCCTAGTCTTCTCAGTGGCCCAGAATTGCTAAGAACTCCCACTTCAACATTAACGTGGGAAAAAATGGGCAGAGTTAGTCACCCAAGATGGCAGCTCCCATTCCCTTGGCTCTGTCCTAGGTGGACCCATATTTCTCCAGTGGCCAGGAGTCCCTCCTCCCTTCTCCTCCTAACTCTTAGACCTTGGCTTCTGTCCCCTCCACGGGCTCCTCCCTCCCAGCCTCCCTTAATTATGTTTCTTCCAGGTTTGGGCTTCTGCCTTCTTTTCGAACTCCGCCCTCTTTGAGTGCCCTTACTCTCTCCTGGCTTCATTTATCACTGAAAACCTGTGACCTCAGCCCCAGCCACCTCCTGAATTGCCCGCATATATTTCCAACAGTCTGCCGAACATCTCCAGTAGGACATCCTACAGTTGTCTCAAATCACACATGTCCAAAACTGATTTCATTATCTACGCTCTCCTGCTTCCCACCACAAGCCCCTACATGGGTCCCTCCCCTATCCTTTCTCTCTCAGTCAATGATATCACCAGCCACTCAGACATCCCAATGGAAACCTTAGAGTCACCTCTGACCCCTCCCTCTCCCACATCAAGGTCTGTCAGTGTTAACTCTGATGAGTCCTTTTTTTTTTTTTTTTTTTTGTGGTACACGGCCCTCTCACTGTTGTGGCCTCTCCCGTTGCGGAGCACAGGCTCCGGATGTGCAGGCTCAGCGGCCATGGCTCACGGGCCCAGCCGCTCCGCGGCAGGTGGGATCTTCCTGGACCGGGGCACGAACCCGTGTCCCCTGCATCGGCAGGCGGACTCTCAACCACTGCGCCACCAGGGAAGCCCCTGATGAGTCCTTTAAATCTCTCTCCCTTCCATTTTTGCCACCGTTAGGCTCTTAGCATCTCTCTGCTACTACAATCCCTCCTATGGGATCTCCCAGCCTTGGATCTCCCTCCACTTTACAAACAGGAGACAATTCTCTAAACATAGATCAGATTCAGTAAATATTTGCTGAGGGCCCACTTTTTGCCTGGAACTGGGCACACAACTGTAAATATGACCAGTAGGGTCCCTGTCCTCATGGGGCTCACATCCCAGTTGGGGAGCCAGCTGGGAAAAAGCACAAAACACATGAAGGAATAAAATACTTTTAAGTTGTAGTAAGTGCTCCGAGAGGGATAAATCGGGGGCTGAGGTAGGAAAAAGAGGGGGTGGGGGTGGGTATGTGTGCCACCACCCACATGAAGGCCTTCAAAGGCTCCTCAATACCTACAGAACAAAGTTCAACTCCTCAGCTTGGCATCTGAGGCCCTTGCCAATGTGGCCCAATCTTTTTTCAGCTCCTCTCGCACCACCTCCTCCCTCCCCAAACCATTCCACCCTATACTGCATATCCCATTCATCTTTGAATCCCAAACTCCCTGTTCCTGGCAGATAGCAAGTGGGTAATAAATGTTTGGGGAATCAATGTGTGGATGAATGAATGATGGATAGGGTTCCCTTTACAGTCAGGCCCTCTTCCCTGTCTCACGTCTACTCTTTGGTGAAGCTTCTTTGCAGTGGCTCCTTCCCCTGAGTCTCCATGGTGTTTCCACTGTCGCTGCCCCAGGTACTTGTAATAGCTGACTGTCTCTCCTGCTAGACTGCTCAGGCATTGAGGGAGGTCTTGTTCCATTCTGAAAAAATGCCTGGCACACAGTGGGTGCCTGCAACATGCCAGTTGAATTGACTGTGAAGAGCATGAAGCAAAGGGAAGTGATTGTTTTCCTTTGTAGACCGTTACCTGCTGAAACAACTCTAGTGGCCAAAATATTTGGATGGAAAGAAGCAGTGTGAAGACATCCATTGCCAAGTGGACGGCCAGAGGCACACACCTCCTCCTGCTCAAGGAACAGCTTCAAAGAGCCTCACTTTGTCACTATGTCTTTGCCTTTGAAAATATTTTTGCACAACCAAAGCGGAGAGCAATGAAGCAGATATATGCCCATGGAGACTGGTGCTCAAAGAGTTGCCTGTATTCATGTGAACAGAAACTCCCCTGGGTCGTGAGTTGGTTCTAGGGCTCAGTTCATCCCTTCAGAGGATGTGTGAAGAATCAGCTCCATTTCCATCCTAGCAACTAGGGTACTTGTTTCTTTCCAAGGACCTTAAATGAAACCTATCTTCTCTGCTGTTCCCACATCCCATTCTTGGAACTCCCTGATCGTTATTCCCTAAGACCAGAATAATTGAACACAGGGGTCTGTTGGTCTTCAGCAAATACCTCAGAGTCCCTGGCTCCTTTGGCAGGACGGGGGGAAAGTGGACGGGGAACCAAGCATAAAAATTACATGAAAAAATCTGATTAAAAGTAAGAATAAAAATAAGAGGTAGATTTTCTGACTTTTTTTAGGCTTGGTGCCTGCTCTCAGAAAGGTATTGGGCATGTGCCAATCTGCCTGGCTTTCTCAAATCACTGTTGATTCATTTGAATTTCACACATGGTCACCTCATCCTCCTTTCTTTTTCAATCTCCCCAGAAAGCACCCCACCCCTGACCTGAGTATTTCGTTAGTCTTACGTCCTTAGGGACCATTTCAGATTTTTTCTTGACAGACTTATTTTATTCACTCTAGTTCAATGTGGCCAACTCAACTGTCCTCAGCCAAGCCTCCAAAGGAAATATGATCCACTTGCTGCGTCAGATCATTTGGAAATAGATACGATTGGCTTGGAGTCACTCCATGTGGGGCTGTAAAATTGCTCTGTCTCCTTCTAAGTGGGTTGGGTCAAACCCAAACTGAGGCAAGAGGTTTCCAAGGAACACAGAGCAAAGGACTGGAGTAAGTCGTGGTGATTCAGTCAGTGGACCTCTTGCTTCTGAGTCAGTATTAACCTTCCACTGGCAGCAAGTATGTGTAGACGGCCTTCATAGTCAAACAGATAGTGAGGTCTTCAACACTGGGGTTCATGAAACATTTTACAAGAGTAGCAGGGATGCAGGCTTGGTGTGAATCTCTTCATTCAAGCCAAGTTCTAGTTTAAATTTTTGTGTTTCCAATATAAATGAAGTTTAGTTAAACTGATTTTGAGATTTATGTATCTTGTGCAACGTTGGCAGGGTGTCTATACTTCCACTGGGCCAACTCCACAAAATACCATTGAAGTTCTCACGTACGTTGTCCCAAGTCTCTTTGGAATTTCAAATGGGATTAACTTATTCTTTGAATTAGTTTTGCACTGTGTCATTTTGTTCTAATTACCTGAGAGGCTGTCTAGTATAATGAAAGAGCCTAGGTTGGGAATCAGAAGACCAGGGTCAAAGTCCAAGCTATATCATTCACTGGGCAACTCCCTTAACATGTCTCAGTTGCCTCATCTACAAAATGGGAATTGTGCTACATGTTTTGCAAACCACAAAGCAACATATAAATATAGGGAGGTTTTGGCCTTAGCAGTGCCTGTGTGATTGGAAATGAAGTGCTTCTCCAGGTTCTACTGAAGTTGTGAGTGAAAACAATGTGATAGGGATATGAATGTGGGTGCTCAGATGAGCAGGATACTGACCTGTTAGAAAGCCTAGTTCCTACTGAAGCCAAATCCTGTAATCTCATTAATTAGGATTTTTATATACCTTTTATTTGGGTAAGTCTTAGAAGCAAGTCATTCAATCTTGTACCCAATGGAAGAATTTTTCTCCATTTTTCTATCAAGAACATCATGGTAGTGCTTGATAATCAATAATATGCTTTTACTATTGGTATAGCCACTAAGGAGAACATTATGGATGTTCCTTAAAAAACTACAAATAGAGCTACCATATGATCCTTCAGTCCCACTCCTGGGTATATATCTGGAGAAAATCATAATTCAAAATGATATATGCACCCCAATGTTCATAGCACTTTTTACGATAGCCAAGACATGGAAGCAGCCTAAATGTCCATCGACAGATGAATGCACAAAGAAGATGTGGTATATATATATATATATATATATATATATATATATATATATATAATGGAATATTACTCAGCCATAAAAAAGAATGAAATAATGCCATTTGCAGCAACATGGATGGACATAGAGATTATCATACTAAGTGAAGTAAGCCAGACAGATAAAGACAAATTGCTACATGAGATTGCTTATATGTGGAATCTAAAAAAAATGATACAAATGAACTTATTTACAAAACAGAAATAGATTCACAGACATAGAAAACAAACTTATGGTTACCCAAGGGGAAAAAGGGGGAGATAAATTAGGAGTTTGGAATTAAAATATATATACTACTATATATAAAATCGATAACTGATGGCTTCACAGGCAAATTCTATCAAACATTTAGAGAAGAGCTAACACCTATCCTTCTCAAACTCTTCCAAAAAGTGGCAGAGGGAGGAACACACCCAAATTCATTCTATGAGGCCACCATCACCCTGATACCAAAACCAGATAAAGATATCACACAAAAAAGAAAATTACAGACCAATAACACTGATGAATACCAATGCAAAAATCTTCAACAAAATACTAGCAAACAGAATCCAACAACACATTAAAAGTATCATACAACATGATCAAGTGGGATTTGTCCCAGGAATGCAAGGATTCTTCAATATATGCAAATCAATCCATGTGATACACCATATTAACAAATTAAGGAATAAAAACCATATGATCATCTCAATAGATGCAGAAAAAGCTTTTGACAAAATTCAACACCATTTTATGATAAAAACTCTCCAGGAAATGGGCATAGAGGGAAACTACCTCAACATTATAAAGGCCATATATGACAAACCCACAGCAAACATCATTCTCAATGGTGAAAAACTGAAAGCATTTCCATTAAGATCAGGAACAAGACAAGGATGTCCACTCTCGCCACTCTTATTCAACCTAGTTTTGGAAGTCCTAGCCATGGCAATCAGAGAAGAAAAAGAAATAAAAGGAATACAAATTGGAAAAGAAGAAGTAAAACTGTCACTGTTTGCAGACGACATGATACTATACATAGAAAATCCTAAAGATGCCACCAGAAAACTACTAGAAATAATCAGTGAATCTGGTAATGTTGCAGAATACAAAATTAATGCACAGAGGGACTTCCCTGGTGGCACAGTGGATAAGACTCCGCACTCCCAATACAGGGGGCCCGGGTTCAATCCCTGTTCAGGGAACTAGATCCCACATGCATGCTGCAACTAAGGAGCTAGTAAGATGCAACTACAGAGCCCGCCTGACGCAACTAAGACCCGGCACAACAAAATAAATAGTAAAAAAAAAAAAAAATTAAGGCACAGAAATCTCTTGCATTCCTATACACCAACAATGAAAGATCAGAAAGAGAAATTAAGGAAACAATCCCATTTACCATTGCAACAAAAAGAATAAAATACCTAGGAATAAACCTACCTAAGGAGGCAAAAGACTTGTACTCAGAGAACTATAAAATACTGGTGAAAGAGATCAAAGATGACATAAACAGATGGAGAAATATACCATGTTCCTGGATTGGAAGAATCAATATTGTGAAAATGACTATAGTACTCAAAGCAATCTACAGGTTCAGTGCAATCCCTAGCAAACTACCAATGGCATTCTTCACAGAATTAGAACAAAAAATTTTACAGTTTGTATGGAAACACAACAGACCCCGAATAGCCAAAGCAATCTTGAGAAAGAAAAATGGAGCTGGAGGAATTGGACTCCCTGACTTCAGACTATACTGCAAAGCTACAGTAATCAAGACAATATGGTACTGGCACAAAATCAGAAACATAGCTCAATGGTACAGGATAGAAAGCCCAGAGATAAACCCATGCACATATGGTCACCTAATTTCTGACAAAGGAGGCAAGAACATACAATGGAGAAAAGACAGCCTCTTCAATAAGTGGTGCTAGGAAAACTGGACAGCTACATGTAAAAGAATGAAATTAGAACACTACCTAACACCATACACAAAAATAAACTCAAAAGGGATTAAAGACCTAAATGTAAGACTGGACACTATAAAACTCTTAGAGGAAAACATAGGAAGAACACTCTTTGACATAAACCACAGCAAGATCTTTTTTGACCCACCTCCTAGAGTAATGGAAATAAAAACAAAAATAAACAAATGGGACCTAATTAAACTTAAAAGCTTTTGCACAGCAAAAGAAACCATAAACAAGACGAAAAGGCAACCCTCTGAAAGGGAGAAAATATTTGCAAATGAAGCAACACACAAAGGATTAATCTCCAAAATATACAAACAGCACATGGAGCTCAATACCAAGAGAACAAACAACGCAATTAAAAAATAGGCGGAAGACCTAAATAGACATTTCACCAAAGAAGACATACAGATGGCCAAGAGGCACATGAAAAGATGCTCAACATCACTAATTATTAGAGAATTGCAAATCAAAACTACAATGAGGTATCACCTCACACCGGTCAGAATGGCCATCATCAAAAAATCTACAAACAATAAATGCTGGAGAGGGTGTGGAGAAAAGGGAACTCTTTTGCACTGTTGGTGGGAATGTAAATAGATACAGCCACTAAGGAGAATAGTATGGAGGTTCCTTAAAAAACTAAAAATAGAACTACTATATGACCCAGCAATCCCACTACTGGGCATATACCCTGAGAAAACCATAATTCAGAAGGACACACATACCCCAATATTCATTGCAGCACTATTTACAACAGCCAGGATGTGGAAACAACCTAAATGTCCAATGACAGATGAATGGATAAAGAAGATGTGGCACATATATACAGTGGAAAATTACTCAGCCATAAAAAGGAACAAAATTGGGTCACTTGTAGAGACGTGGATGGACGCATAGTCTGTCATACAGAGTGAAGTAAGTCAGAAAGAGAAAAACAAATATCATATATTAACTCATATATGTGGAATCTAGAAAAATGGCACAGATGAACCTATTTGCAGGGCAATAGAGACGCAGACATAGAAAACAGACATGTGGACACAGTGGGGAAGGGGAGGGTGGGACAAATTGGGAGATTAGGTTTGACATAAATACACTATCACGTGTAAAATAGATAGTAGTGGGAACCTGCTGTATAGCACAGGGAGCTTGGCTCGGTGCTCTGTGACAACCTAGGTGGGTGGGATGGTGGTGGTGGGGGAAGGAGGTCCAAGAGGGAGGCGATATATGTATACATGTAGCTGACTCACTTCATTGTACAGCAGGAACTAATACAACATTGTAAAGCAATTATACTCCAATAAAAAAATAAAATAAAATAGATAACCAACAAAGCCTACTGTATAGCACAGGGAACTATACTCAATATCTTGTAATAACCTATAATGGAAGAGAATTTTTAAAAAGGATATCTATCTATCTATATATCTATCTATAACGGAATCACTTTGCTATACATTTGAAACTAACACAACATTGTAAATCAACTACTTTTCAATAAAAATTAAAGATGAATGATATGCCTTTACTGAATGGCTTCTAGACCCCAGACTTCTAGCCTCCAGAGAAGAGGAATAAAAGATTTTTACTTCAAGGAATTCTGTATGTTGGGGAAGATGAGCTTTTAAGCAGACAATTATGGAGAAAAAGCTAGAAGGGGAACAGTAGAATCTCTCTAGGGAAGGGGTTAGCAAACTACGGCCCTAGGGCCAAATTCAGTTCACCACCTATTTTTGTAAAGAAAGTTTTGCTGGAACACAGCCATGCTCATTGGTTTGTCTGTATTGTCTATGGCTACTTTTGCACTACAATGGCAGAATTGAGTAGTTGTGACAGAAACAGTAGGGCCTGCAAAACTTTTATGGCCTTTTACAGAAAAAGTTTGCTGACCTCTGGTCTAAGGGAATCAGGTCTTTCAAAGATTTAACTTGGGCCCTCAAAGTTGAATAGGAATTAGCCAAGTAGAGAACAGGAGAAGGGCATTCTGGTTGGTTGGAACAGCAAGTACAAAGGAGCGGAGTTATTAAAGGATATTTCATGTTTAAGAAGCAATGGGAAGTCTCAGTGGTACATGACAGGGAAAAATGAGCGATGAGTTTGAGAGATGGGCTGAAGTTGGACAGAGAAGGACCCTTTAAGTCAGTGCTAATATGCTTAAAATTAATCCTGTAGACTTTTGGTCTCCAAATGGAATGTACACCCAGAGTTTACACAAGATGATTCGTTAGGATTTGGGAGGAAATTATTAGGATTTAAACTTTATTTTCATCTAAGAAATAATTAATTGGCTTTATAATATTTAATATACACACTGACTGGGATGGTCACTCCATCCGTGGCATATGGCCACATGTCATGGGTGGTTCAGGAGATGAAGCATTCTTTGGCAAGGTTAGGAATTGCACAGTGCAGATGGGTCAATGGTGGTGACCTCAGTCCTTCCTCTTCTGCTGGCTTTTAACAAAATATGAACCACTGCAGTTTACATGTTCTTGGGTCATTGGATTATGGATATTATCTAGTTTAACCTAACAAAATGGACAAGGGGACTAAAAATATTCTTGCATAGAAACAACAGATCAAAGATAATATTAGTAGTATAAGTATAGGTGAAAAAACAAGAATAGTAGACGGATACTTTTCTTAGAACAAGTTCTCTTCAGCCATATTCTAGCTAAAAACAATGACCAAACTTTCAGATGCAACAAGAAGTCAAGACAGAACAATTAGAAAATTCCAAGAGAACTATCAGACACATGGATTTACATCCACCATCATTTATGATGAACTTTGCCTGACGTATTTATTGTGTTTTGTGATATTAGCTAATGATAGTACGAAGAAACCATCACAATTAGCAGGATATGTTAAGCTATTGCTCACTTCATCTTTATTTCAGCCTTTAAAAAAATTTAACTTTGTGTATGTTTTATAATGTACACGACGTATTAGTAAAATAATACATGTATATAAGGTAACAATAAAAATACATGTCTTGGGAGTACATACTCAAAAATTGTGTACTCTTAGAGGGTTCAATCAAAAAAGTTTGGAGACTTTTTATAGAGAATAGAGAAACAATCGAGGTCCCAATAGAGGACACGGGATTAGGTTTCTTTTGGAGAAAGATGGCATAGGCTGCCATGTGGAAGACAAGACTGGAGAGGGAAAGGCATTGCAGAGTGGCCACTTCTGGCCATTTCTAAGTGCTTGGAGATCTTGAAACAAAAGGTATAAATATTAAGAGCTGTTATTACAAAATCCACTCTGCCAGCTCTCTGTTCTTTCAGAAATGAACAGTGTTAAGCCCAAGCAAGGCCACAAAGGATTACACTGACAATATAGCTTCGCAGTGAACAAAGTTATTTGGATGACATGGAAGCACAGAGCAGGTTTCAGGGATGAGAAAACATACCCTAAGAATACTGCATGTCATCCAGACTCAACTTTCCTCTCTGACCTATATGGGTTTCCAAGGCAAAGATTCTTTAATCACGAGGGACATAGCCACTGTTTCAGTCAGAGAGGCTATTCCCACTGCTAACAGGCATGATTAATTGATTCTGAGAGGCAGGCACATCCTATCAAGACTCTGGATGTAGTAGGTAGGGTGTGGCTTCTGGGAAGGACTAGGGCGTTTCTCCTTGGAGAAGGGCCAGGTGGGCCATTTACCTATTACAGCCAGTGCCCCTTAACCACCTGTTCCTTGCCACAAAGGACCAAGTTGCCAGATATGAAGAACTTAACCTATATCCTGTCAAGTCTTTAAGAAAAGAAGCGGCTAAATTAAATTCGGCAGGATAAGGAATTCCAGGGGAAATACAGGTCAGGCAGTCCCTGAGCAGGAACCAGCACTGGTCTTGAGGTCTAAACCTAAAAACCCCTAAAACATCAAAGAGAGTTTCCTTCTCTGTGCTCCATGAAGGACAGCACACCCTCTTCCTTTCTGCCTTTCTCTTCAAAGCACTTGGAGGGGAAAATGAAAATAAAAACAAAACAAAAGCAACAACAACCACTTTTTATGGCCAAAGATGGAGTTAGGAAGGACAAAAAGCATGCTCTGTTTTTCACAACTACATCATCTGGCCCTTCTCTTCAAAATCTTAAACCTTATGCCTCATGTGGATTCTTCATTCCAACAATGTCTGTTTCCTTCTCTCAAACACCCCATCCAATTCCACCCTGTGCTCTTGGTTGAAATACTACTTAACTTGGGGCCCTCACAAGTCTCCATCAGCTTCATAAAGCTTCCCTCACTGCTCCTAAACCCACTCCCTCCTCGTCCTCCTGGTTAGCCAGAGTTTCACGTCCAATGAGGGCCTCCTTGTGTGCTTCTGTAATCATTTTGGGTCTCCCCAGCTGACTTTCGTTGGGGGAACGTATCATGTGTTTCAATAGCACCTAGAACCACGCTAAACCCAAGTTTACAAATACTTACTGTCTGACCATCCAGCTAATAGTGCGTGTCATTTAGAGAAAAGAGTGATCAAGATGGAGAATAAATAACCCTCTCATTTCTCTGTGAAGAGCGAGATCTTGGGAGAGTGGCAGGTGAATTAAACTGAATAAGAGGGAGATGGATTAATGACCTTCATGGTTCGTGGGGTCAGAGCTTATCTCAATTGTCAAGGATTTCTGACTTTTAACGGGTTCTGATGACCCACACTGGTATGCAGTGGACTGCTTGAAACTAGAGCCTCAAAATGAACACAAGGAACTCAGAATTCTTCTCCTATGTTTGACCTCAGTAGATAGTTTGAATTCTCTAGATCTTGTAATAAAAACAAAACAACAAAAAAGGAACAAGATGGGATTCACTCATGACCTGGGAGCACTTGGAAGGGGCAGAGAACAGACAGATCTGTCCAGTGGATTCTGTCCATGTTACTTCGGGACAGCTGCTGGGGTCAGATGCCAGCACAGACATGCTCTTACGAGGACACATCCTGCCCAAGCTTACAGGGCCTAAAGGAAATACCAGCATAGAAGGACAAGCCTAACATCCTTTCTTATCGCATCCATAAAAAACAGCAAATGCGGGAGGCTTAGCTAACAGTAGCCTAGATGATGTGGGGCCTGGTTGGAGGACATAGTTAGCATGCTTTCACCCAGATGAGGGAAGAAATTTCCTCCTTTCTCACCCCTTCCCCCAAATTAAAACAATGAAAATCAGTTCTCATTATCCTGATAATTAAGTCCCATTCAGCCAGCTGACAGCCGCCAAAGAATGATTTTTCTGTGCTGTGCTGTGTGGCTGCCCTCCATGGCCCCATTCATGGGCCACTGTGTGCATTTAATCACCCTTAGCGGGCTGAGCTAATGAAATGCTGGGGCCTTGCCCTGCCCTGACCCTGCTGCTATTTCTATCTGAGCTCAGCACGTCCTTTGCTTGACGGTTGCAACCAAACAAGCAGATTTTTCTCTCCCATTATGGAGTGTAAAGAGCCTATGTTGGCAGCCTGTGGGGCTGAGGATCCCGCTGGAGAGCCAGTGAATGCCCCCGGAGGTTAACTTGCAAAGCTGTTTTCCAGACAGAGAGGAGGGCTGGAGGAAGGGGTAGAGCGCTGGAGACCAAAAGGCACTGAGGGCTGTGGTCCCCATGCACAGGGGGAGGAAGGGCAGGGGGCTCCCCTGGGGCAGAAAGGGAAGATGAGTCTGATAGAAGTAAGGGGCCATGCAGCGGGGTGAGTTGATTTATCCTGACACACACCTGAACAAAAGCTCTTTTTCAGTTATCAAAAATCTCCCTCACTGGGGTCAAAGTGAGAAAAACCATTTTGTTTGGTCTCCAGTTCGAAGAGCCGGGTGAAAGCGTGGGATCCCTGTCGAGAGACTGCTCTCTTGAAATTCCTAGCTGTTGTTTTCATGATTCCCCAAGATTCAGAAGTTAGGGAATAGGATGCTAAAATTATAGGATTTATCCATATTGAAATTTAGGGAATTACAGTTAGCTAATGAAAAACAAAAAACAATTTTCCTTGAGGGAAGTTGGAGAGAAGAGGCCCCAAATGTATAGAATGTGTTAGTATGGCAGCTTTATCTAGAAAGGACATATCTAATAAAGGATTTGAATCAGGGGTGACACATTCAAATGCCCCCAGGGGCCAGAGAGGTCACCAAAATGAGTGAAGGGAGACTGGTGGGAACTATGGCCAATGAGAAAACACCCACCCCATCCAGAACAGGCAGTTGACATGCAGACTCAGCCCCTTTCTGCCATATGGGTAGGCAGGCCCTGAATGACATGATTTTCTGTGTTTTGTTAAAAAGAAAAACCAGAAATCTCTATTCTTATATGAAAACTCCCAATTGCTAATGTTGGAAACTAATTCAATATGTTAAAGAAAAAAAAAACAAACCCAGCGTGCTAGCCAAACAATATATGTTAGCATACTGCAAGCCCACCCCTCACATTCGCAGGGCCTGGGCCAAAAGTACAAATGGAGGTCCACGTATCACATGTCTAAATATTGAAAAGGTATAAATCAAGCTCACTAACTGTTAAAATACGTTCTGTCTGCTTACAATGAAAAAACATGCCTTCCTAATGACCTGGAAGCCAGGTGTGAATTCAGAGTTTGGGGATACCTTGGTGCTCCTTTCAGAAATGGGGCAGCAGGGTGAGGGCTGGCTCCCAGTCCCCAGCCCTTATCTTCCTCCCCCTGGCTCCGCCCTGCATTGCCAGGGGCCTCATACACCCACATGGACACTCCAGCCCACAAGTCCAAGTTCTGGCTCTACCCCTATATCTCAAATGGCCACTCCTTGACTGTCCCTCTAGCTTAGTGGTACCCACATCAAGGGTGCAGTCTGCCCTTGGGAGGACAGACCCAAATAGGCTTGGAGACCCAGGGTGTGGTCTAGAAGGAGGAGCATGGGCTCAGGGTGGTCACATCTCTTTGGTCCATGGGGTTAGACAAGGGCCAGAATGAGGCCCTTTAAAACGTGGAGTTCAAGGCAGGAGCCTCCCTTATCAGATCTAAATGCAGTACTGGCATCAATTTGAGATCCCTGACTTCGATAATCAAATGCCCAGAAGTGAAGATATCTTGATTCTTGGCCTGGTTTTATGACTAACTAGCTATGTGACTGTGGGTAGGTCACAATCTTTCGATGAATCGGTTTCTACGTGAATCAAATGGGGACAAAATACCTTTTCTAACCAACTCATTTGAGAAATAAAATGAGATTATGCAGTGAAAATACTTTAAAAATAGTAACTAAATAGAGAAATAAAAAGGATAAGAAAATAATAACTGCCACAGACACAACTTTTATCAAAGGGAACAGATATATGAAGATCTCACTCAACATGTCATTAAAAAATCTATATTACCCCAAGATATGTGCTAAGTCAATAAGAATTGAAATGACAGTACTTTTCATTGAGGGTCCTCCCTCTTTTCCAACAATTTTTTGGGATGAGTCTCTTATCACACTGATCTTAAAGGCTATTGCAGAAATAAATAAAACTAAACCAAAAACTCTGTGGATTTCAGTGATTCATGGCTCTTTACCCAAAACATAGCAACCACTTTTAATCAACATTAAAGTAGGATCTCTTTTTAGGGGCACATGTGCTCTTCCTGTGATAGTTATTCTAGAAATGTTGGGTCCTGATTTTTAATGAAAGAAAACCAGTGGGAAAAGTGGCAAAGGGAAAAGACTATTTAAAAGAGGAAGGAAATATTAAAAATTTCCATAAAAATCGAAATCAATAACAAGTCAGGAATTTTATTTTTAAAGACTTAAGGAAAAATAACTTCAGACCACAGGGGGAGACAAAATTGTACAAAGGGTAACTTGGTATACGAGGAAGCATTGACGTGACAGTAAATTTAAGAGTTCCTTCCAAAGAAATATTGTTTGATATTGATAATCATGTCAAAGCATACTTGGCATGATACTCAAAGATATCTTTCTATTTAGACCAAGCCAGGACTGACTCTGAAAGCATAGCTAGAGAGGAGATAAGGTTTTGTATCTTCTTAAATACCCATGGAGGAGTTGGGAATTGTGGGAGCTGGTTGTGTTAGAATGCCTAGCACCCATTTCCCCTGCCTAACAACATCGTTTTCTTTTGGGGGGGATAATCTCTTCCCTATAGGATACAGTCTGTGGATAGAGCTGATTATCATGAGATTTGTGGTCCAAGTTAGGCCAATCAGTTTCTTCCTCACTGGCATATGAGTTTTGAGCAGAGGGACAAAGAGAATGGGAATGTTAGGAATGTCGTCCCCTCTGAGTGGAGTACCCTACCCAGACTTTTGTGACCCTGGTTGTGGTTCTTACTTCCTAGATTCCAGAGCTTGATTGCTTCTTGTCCATTTTTGGGGCTGGGTCTCCAGTCTTCCCTCAAGCCCGTGGGCCCCCTACATCCTTCTCTTAAACTCCCTTTGGCTTATGTTAGCCAGAGGTGTTTCTGTTGCACGCAGCCAAAGAACCTTCACGGACACAAGTTATCGTGTCCATGCACCATGGGTACTGACTTTCAGTCCAATGTATCCAGTGTTTATTGAGACTTTCCATATACCTTGACATTCACACAAAAACAGTATAGAGGCTTAACACAAAAACAGTGGCACTATCCCAGGTTTCCTTTACCCAGTCACACATATTCAGTTTCTTTCTTGGTTTTCCTGAAATGCTGGAATGTTCATTTAGTTTTTCACTTCATAGTATGAGTTGTTCAAAAAATGGCCACCAGACTCTCAGCACTTCAAAGGGCACCCCCAGAATGAGTATGTAGTTGGAATCAGCATGACAGTGAGTCAGCCTGGTGAGCCTAAGGCCTGCTGAAAGATTGATGTGTCAATATCACACGCTTAGAAACCAGGTTCCAATGCACCTGACTGCCCTTGAACAAAGTTAGTGGAAAAGGCCGAAGGTTTGCCAGGCGGAAGGAAGAATAATGAAGATGGGAGATAAGTGGGGGGGTGGGGGTGGGTAGGTGAAAGTATGGAGGAAGGAAATGAAAAGGACGAGGAACTGATAGCAGAAAGTGCTTGGGTCACTGTGAGAGATGGACAAGAGTATATGACATCAGGGGCCCTTATCTTGATATTTTTCTGTATGTCCACCAACCACAGGAGGTAGAGTAATTTAAAGGTTAAGAAGACAGGGGCTCTAGGGCCAAACTACAGCTAGAGTGTGTTTGAACTTCAGCTTTACCACTTGCTAGCCCTATGACCTTAGTTAGGCAAGTTATTTAACCTCTCTGTGCCTCAATGCCCCGATCTGTAAAACAGGGTAATACTAACAAGACATGTAAATGCTCAGCATACTCTGACGCATTAGCACTCAGCAAATATTAGGTACCGTTATTCATTCAGCAAATATTTATTGAGCATCTATGACGTTCCAGGTGCTGTTCTGGTCCTTGGGATATATCAGTAAACAAAATAGACAAAGATCCCTACCCTCATGAAGTTTACATGCTAGTGGGAGTGGGAGTGAGGGCAGAGAGAATTAATGATGCTGGTGCTATTATTAATATCTGACCCAATTATTATTATCTGACCTAACATCCACCTTTTCCACCAAATTTTCCAGAACTCCTTTAAATACTTATCCTCTGCTTTAAACATTCTGTTCATCTGGTGCCTTAACTGAAACCCCTTTGGCCCCGAGGCTGTGATTTTTCCCATTGCACTCAAAAGAGGGTTATGCTTTTTCTCTCACTGTCCACATAGCCCAGAGCCTGAAGATAAAGAAGCTGATTTCCTTGATTCCCACGGCGACTTTCGTACCCTTTCTCCTCCTCATCCTATACAAACCACAGCTATTCCTCAGACTCTGTAACTCTTCTCGCATTTTGTTGCTGTCATCAACAACCTCCCCGTCACTCATTTATTGGGCACTGGAACACCCAAAGCATTCTCCTCCCTTTCACCATTATGTCTGTCACCATTCTTCATGACTTTAACATCCTGAGTTCCTTGGCCCCCTCACATCCAATGATCTGTTCTTCCACCTTCCTCAGTTACTTTAAAATGGCCACAGCCTAGACTTGTCATCACAACCTTTCAAGTGTAGATTTCATTTGTCATGTGATCTAACCACCAGTTTAATCTTTCCTGTTAACTTTTTCTAGTATTTCTCCTCCAGTCAGTTAAGCTCACCTGCTCATTTATTATTTGTTTTGTTTTGTTTTGCTCTGTTTTGTTCTATTTATCACCTTCTCTCATGTCCTTGTTTGTCTCTTTACCCATAATCAATTTTATGGCCCATTATTTTACACATTGCCTACAAATATCCTCTACTCCTTTGCCCCTCTCTCCTCAAGCCAAACTTGTCTAGCACAACCCCAAGCTGATCAAACCCAACTACTGGAGAGAATAATATACTGAGTTGACTGATCACACTTTAAATCCGTGACTACTGCAGTTCTCAGATGAGTACTCAATATTGCCCAGAAATCCTACATTGCTTCCCTAGTAAGTTCATTCTAATTTTTCCAAGATCACTCTTCATATCTCTTCTCCCTCTCAAATCTCCAGTGATCACCTATTTTCAGCTGAAGGTCTCAACTCTTGTCTCATTGAGAAGTAGAAATAATCAGACAGAAACTCTCTCATCTCCCCATAGTGACATCTGCAAAAGTATGGTGTAGTATTTGTCTTCCCTCTCATTACAACAGAAGTGTCCCTCTTCCTATTAAAGCCAAAACCCTCTACTTGGGTTTTGGAGGCCATCTTCTCTTGATGTCTCAAGGACTTTGTTCCTGAGGTCATCCCCCTCCCTTATCTGCATTATCGGTTTCTTCCACTCTACTGAGTCATTCTATCAGCATCAGCAACAAAGTGCCCAGGTATCTCTTGTCTTTAAAAATCTTCCCTTCCGATACAACATTCTACTCCAGTTACCATCCTATTCTCTGTCTCCATTCTAATTAGTTTTACCTAGTGTATATGAAATGCTGCTGACTTTTTAGACTTTATTTTTGGAGAAGTTTCAGATTCACAGCAAAATTGATCAGAAGGTACACAGATATTCCCCTGCCTCCATACATGCATAGTCTCTGGCATCATCAACATCTCCCGCCAGAGTGGTACATTTGTTACAACCGATGAACCCACATCGATACATCATTTATCCCTCAAAGCCCACTGTTTGCACTACGGTTCCCTTTGGTGTTGTATAAATACATAGTGGTTTGAGTTTAGACAAATGACATGAATCCATCATTATAGTATCATATGGAACAGTTTCACTGCCCTAAAAATCCTCTGTGCTCTGCCGATTCATCCCTCTCTCCCCACTGGCCTCTGGTAAACTTCTGTATTGACGTTGTATTCAGCAAACCTTGTGAACTCTCTAATTATTTAAAATAACTTTCCTATACTATGGACTTTCTGCGTAAACAATCTTATTCTCTTTAAGGAAAATAGCTTTGTCTCTTCCCTTTCCAATTCTTATATCTTTTTTTTTTTTTGCGGTACGCGGGCCTCTCACTGTTGTGGCCTCTCCCATTGCGGGGTACAGTCTCCAGACGCGCAGGCTCAGCGGCCATGGCCACGGGCCCAGCCGCTCCACGGCATGTGGGATCTTCCCGGACCGGGGCACGAACCCGTGTCCCCTGCATCGGCAGGCGGACTCTCAACCACTGCGCCACCGGGGAAGCCCAATTCTTATACCTTATTCTCTTTCTCTTCCCATTGCACTGGTACAATTTCCAGAATGGTATTGAAGAATAGGGGTGATAGTAGGTATCATGATCCTTTTCTATCTGATTTTAATGAGAATACAGTTTAGGTTTTACCACTGAGTGTTTTGTTTATAAAGGTACTTGTTATATATTCTTTATCAAGTTAAGGAAGTTCCCGCCTATTCTTAGTGTACTGAGTGTTTATAGCAAAGGAACTTTGGATTCTATCTAATGACTTTCCTGCATCTGTAAAGGATCATAAACCTGTTCTATTTTAATTTATTACAGTGGCGTATTATAGCAGCAGCTTTTGATGTTGGGTAATCCTTCAATTTTTAAGATAAATTTCAACAGAAGATTTTTAAAATACACACACACACACACACCATCATCATCTCTGGTAGTATTTTATTTAGGAATTTTTCATCTATATTTGTAACAGACTAATCTACAATTGTACAGCCTTAGACTTCATATCAAATTCATACTAGCCTCATAAATTGGGTATTTTCCCTCTTTTTCTACACTCTATGATAGTTTGTATTATATAGAAGTTAGCTGTTCCTTGCTTGATTGGTAAAGCATTCCTGCAAAACCACCTAGGCCCAATGTCATTTGAGTGGAAGATTTTGAAGGGTGATTTAGTTCCTTCATGGGTTTCTGACAGATTTGAATTTTCCAATTAATTATCATTGATTGAATTTTGAAATTTTATTTTTCTAAAAATTATTGATTTCAT
Organism: Monodon monoceros; assembly: GCF_005190385.1. Lineage (NCBI taxonomy): Eukaryota > Metazoa > Chordata > Mammalia > Artiodactyla > Monodontidae > Monodon > Monodon monoceros. Next base: position 141,123,037 of record NW_021703778.1, on the reverse strand, counting down.
CCATTGGCATTAAGTTGTCTATAGAGTTGTTCATAAAGTTGCTCATCCTACTTTATTCTAATTTTTTTTATCACAACTATATCTGTAGTTATGAGTCATGGTGTCTTTTTAATCCTTAATGTTATTTATTACGTTTTTGTCTTAGTTTCTCGAGCAGTCTTATCGAGTTTTATCTGTTTAACTAGTAATTTCAAATAATCAGCTTCTGGATTTGTTGATTCCATTTTTTTTGTTTGCTTCTCTGTTTCTTTTCCATTAATTTCTGAACTGTATTATTTTGTTCTCTGCTTTTTCTGGACTTAATCTGTTGGTTTCCTTGTTTCTAGATTTAAATACTTAACACCCTTATATTCACTCTATTTTTTTGTTAATGATTTTTAAGATTATAAATTTCTCTCTTAAGTACTGCTTTAGCTTTGTCCTCAAGCTTTGATATATGACTTCATTGTTTCTATTTTAACATATGAGCTACTTAGGAGCCTGGTTTCCAAACCTTTTTTTTTTTTTTTTTTGCGGTACACGGGCCTTTCACTGTTGTGGCCTCTCCCGTTGTGGAGCACAGGCTCCAGATGCGCAGGCTCAGCGGCCATGGCTCACAGGCCTAGCTGCTCCGCAGCATGTGGGATCTTCCCGGACCGGGGCACGAACCCGTGTCCCCTGCATCGGCAGGCGGACTCTCAACCACTGCGCCACCAGGGAAGCCCCTCCAAACATATTTTAAACTATTTTTTATTGACTTTTTCTTATTTAATTCTTAGCAATTCTTAAAAATTTGTTGAGACCCCTTTTGTGGCCTATTATGTCAGTTTATGTAAATGTTCAATGTTTTCTTAAAAAAGAATATGTATCCTTTATTGTTGAATTTTGAGTAAAGGGTCAGTCTGTAGTTATATCTTTTAAGTTCTTAATAAGTGTCTTTGTAAAAATGAATTTAAATCTCCTACAATGATTGTATATTTGTAATTCTCTCAGTTTTTATTTTATATATTTCAAGGTTTTGAGTTTATGTTTTTAGAGGCATGCAGGTTCATGATTATCATGTCTTCTTGATGTAGAGTTCCTTTTACCGTTATGACTTTCTCTTTATCTCCTTTAATGTATATTGCCCTATATTCTTATTGTCTGTTATTAATACTCTGACCTGACCTTTCTTTTGGTTAGTATTTCCTTGTATATCATTTGCCATCTATTTATTTCTAAGTTTCTGTGTGGTTTGGCCTAGGTGTGTCTTTTGAAATCAGCCCATAGCTGGATACTTTAAAAATGCCTATCTGACAATCTCTAATTTTTAGTAGGTACATTTAATCCACTTACATTTATTGCGGTTAGTATTATATTTGATTTATTTCTTCCATTTTATTTATTCTATTTATCTTCCTTCTTGGTTTCTTCATTTTTTTCCTCCTTTCTTGCCTTCTCTTATATTGATAAGGTGTTCTGTATTCCATATTTTCCTCTTTGTTGGTTTGGAAGCTATAGATTGAAGTTCTATTCAGTTTCACCCTAAAGTTTTACCATCTACATTTGATTGCAAAATGTTTGAAAGTATAAAGATTTTCCGTATCTTATCCTCCTCTGAACAGGCAAAAATCTTAGCACATTTTAACTATCTAATGAACACTCCCTCTCCCATCATATTATCTTGATTAATATTTTGTTTTAACCTTTATTTTAAACTCCAGGTTTAGTTATCTTTATAATCTGTGGAAGTGTATTTTAATCAGTTTACTTCTGTGCCCACTATAAATTCTTGATTTGTATACCCTACTCAGGATTCAGTTTTCTTCATGTTATAATACATCCTTTAATGGTACTTTTAGTGAAGATCCAAGGCTGACAAACTTCATTTTATCTTACTTCTAAAAATTCCTTTATTTTTAACTCACTTTAAAGTGCCAGTTTAGCTAGGTATAAAACTCTAGATTAACAATTTTTTTTCTCTTAGACCTTTGAAGATATCATCCCACTGTCTTCTGCAATCTATTGTTGCTACTGAGGTGTCTATTATCAATGCAATTGTTATTCCTTAACAAGTAACCTCTCTTCTGGTAACTTTCAGTATTGTCTTTTTTTAATCCTTGAGATTCTGTAGTTTCACTACAAAATATATAGATGTTGATTTATTTTTATTTACCCTGCTCAGTATTCAAAGTGCATTTTTTCAGTTAATATCTTTTCAAATGTTGATTCTTCACCATCCCCTCAAGTTTCTTCCAGAACTCTTACTAGACATAAATTGGAGCTTCTCAATCTATCTTCCACAGCCTTAACTCTGACTCTGGGCTGCATTTTGGGTGATTTCTTAAATACTACCTTCCCATTTTCTAATCCCCTCTTCATCCATGTCCTGTCTAGAGTTTATTCTATGTAAAGATTTTTACCTTTCCACTTGGTTCTTTTTATATTTACCAGTTCTTGTTTCATTTATGCCTGCTTTGTTTCACAATTTTCTTTTAAAAATAGATGTTATTCCTCTTTGAATATTTTAACACACTTAATTTAAAGCCTTTGTCAGATTGTTCTATTAATTTCTTTTGGACAAAATTCATCTAACAAATGTTAATTTTGTTGACTGTTTTTCCTGGTGTTGAATATCTTTGCTTGGATGCCAATTTGAGTGGGCTGTCCTTTTACTCTCTTTCTCCTGATCTTTTCTACCCTAGAGGTTTTATAGAGGTCTCTGGTTCAGAACCAAGTGATGGCTTGAGATCTGCCTAGCCATGACATTAGTGATCTCTCCCTGAGTAGTGGAAGCATCCTGGTTTCTGGCTGCTGAGCTGTGACTACTTCCTCCTTCATCCAAAGGCTTACAGTTTCATGGAAGCAGTCCTAGGTAGTGTCACATGCATCTTTGTTTCAACCTCCTTTCCCTAATGAGAAAGTTCTACTTCAGTGCTTAATTTTAAGCCATGAGCCTAAATCCAGTCATCTACCATGCTTGGAGCAATTTAGTCCCTTTTACTCCACAGGAGCTTCTTGTACTGCTTCTGGATTTGAAGTTCAGCCAAATACAGCTTCAGCCTTGTTTACCATTTCAACATTAATTCACCTAGAAAAAGAAAATTAGCTTCATTTGCTGAAGCATTTGCTGAATTATTTAGAGTTGTACAGACCAGGGTGTTAACCACAGACCCACCACTTAATAGCTGGGAGATTGGGGGAAAGTTTTCTAACTTGCTTGAGCCTCAGTTTTCTCATTCATCAATTAGAAATGATAATACCTACCTCATAAGATTGATGGGATAAAGTTTGAAACAGTGTTTGACACCCAGTAGATGCTCACAGTACATATTAGTATGATTATCAAACAATCATTTTAAAAGGTAAATATTTAGTTTCAAACAAATCCATATTTGTAGTCAGAATTCTTTTCCCACTAAATATGGTACCTGGACTCAGAGACTTTCTCCTTAGTACTCTTCATGCCCCCCTCCTGGTACTTACTGATCAAAATGCTTAGTAATATGAATTTTAGCAGGCTGATCATAGCTTCTTACAACAGATCTGGTAAAAATTCATTGATTTTGTTTGTACTTCATGATTTATATCCAACTTTCAAAGTATTCTTGAGATAGTTTACAATAACAGACATGTGTACAATAAGTTAGATGAATAAGAAAAAGAGAAGTTTGAACCATAGCGGAGGAAGGGAACATAATTATAAAACCTGAGTTAATCGTTACTGTAATTGAGCATTAAACTTGTTCAAGGCTTCTTGGCAGCTGAAGGCAAAAGACAGGAAATGTGATGGGTGACATAGTTCTCAATAGCTAAAGTTTTTCTCTTAAATAGTTTAGCAAGGTTCTCATGGGCTAAAAACCTTTTGGGGTTGAGCTCCATTCAGGGTGCATGGTGCAGAAGAAGGAATTCTCTACATGAGTCTATCCCCATGGCTTTAGCAATAGGTTGAACAACTCTGGATTTGGATGGCTTAGTGCAAATATTGTATGACTGGAGCCAGGAAGCTGGGATTGATGACTTTTTAAACAGTAATGTTTTGAAAAGTTCAGATATTTGTCATCGAAATTTGGAAAATACAAAAGAGTATAAAGAAAACAAAAATATCTCTTCATAATCCCATTGCCTAGAAACAATCTTTATTAAAACTTTCATGAGTTTCCTTCTAGACGTTTTTCTATGTGAACATATATTAGCTGATGACTTGTAGTTTTCTTCCAGTTAGATGACTATAAATTAGGTGGTCTTTGGCCCAAGTGGTTGTTATATTGAATAATAAGAATATCTGCTCCTCGCCTACTGAACGTCCAACGTGCTCTTGGTATTTACAGTCCTTCTAATACCAACAGGTACAAGGCAGTTTCTCGTGTTTGCAGAGAGGTTATGTAACTTGTCTAAACAACACCCAGTAAGAGGAGGAGCAAGAACACACATTTGGGTGTGTCTGACTGTGTAGCGTAGTGTTTTTCTCTTACCAGGTGCTGCTTCTCTGAGACACAGGCATCTCCCTGGCTCCTGGTGCTCTCCTGGGACTTCTGGGAGTTGGGGTGCCTGGGTCTGACATCAGCTCAGCTGGCTCCTGGGCTCCAAATGGCCAGAACAGAAAGCAGAAGGAGGTTGTTCTTTCCCTCCTATCCTTCTTTTCTCCCCTTCTCCTGTATGCTGGAGGTCAAGAATCTAACTTGTCTAGGTTCCCAGGTTAGCTCAGGCAGCTGTTCTGATGGGTTTAGCACGCTAAAATATTGTAATTCAAACATCTTCTATGGGGACCAAGGTAAGAGAAAGACAGGGATCCTGGTTCTATTTTCAGTCTGCATGATACCAAAGAGCATGGAGCATTTTTGCCTGTCATTGTTATTACTGTGCTTTATAATTGAAGCTTTGTGCAGATGTAACTTTCTTCTCTCTTGAGCCCTTATCTGCCCAGGAACTTCTCTCTTGGGTGAGTCACAGGCTGAAGCATCCTACAGCAGCCCCTAAGTAGCCACTAAGAGCCTGCTACCTCTGCACAGACCCAGGTCACATGGTCACCAGGACAGGCTGGTTGCCACATCCAGAAGGGGCAGTTAATTGTGAGTGGTCTCTGGCCAATGCAAGCAGTGTCCTGCGGACAGGGGGTGCTTTCTGGCTGAAAACTGGCAAATCTTCTCCCTTCTCCATCACCACCTTTGCGGACTGATGAGCTAAGTGTTGAAGAACCAAGAGGCCTAAATGTCGGGGCTCCTGGCTGCCCACACGGTGAGCTGAGAGCCTCTGAGTGGTGAGCTCTGAGCTCCTGGTTGAATCAGGCTGGGTTGCCAGCAGGCGTGAGTCAGCAACTGAGATGCCCCCTCTCCACTACCTTTGCATAACTCTAAGCACAGGGCTTTGTCTTTCCGAACAATTACTCATCTGACCCTGGCATACCAGAGCCTGCTTCCTGAAGGAGATGTCTGTGAGAAGAGAAGTTTTCAAAGAGGATGTTACACACCTGAGCTTCCACACTCTGTGCGGTGGTAATTCATCTCAATTGCTGGAAGTATAATACATGGCAAACCGTGAAGAAGCTGGTTTTCCCGATGCGCCAAATGACTTGCCCCTAATGTTTGGGACCCATTTAATAACAATAACAACCAGAGCACAAACAGTAATAATAACAGCAAATAACTCTTAAATAGCACTGAACATGTGACAGGCAGTAATCTAAGCACGTTACCTATATTAACTCATGTACTTCCCTCATTTTACAGATAAGAGATGAAGCACAATGAATTTAAATAACTCGCCTAATGTCACAGAGCTAGTAAGAGGCTGAGCCAGAATCCCAGGAATTCTAGTTTCTTAACCCAGCTCACAAGTTTGCGTTGGATGTTCATGTGAGAGGAATAGTGGAAGGCTGGAGAAAATCACAAATTTTGCAACATATAGCTTCTCTAATCCAAGCGTGGCTCAGGTTGTCCACCCGCACTTAGCATATCAAGGTTCTGTCATGTTAATTCCATATTCTACATCTCAGAGAAGTTGTGGCTGGCTATTTGGAAGGGGAGAAAAGAATCCCCCAAACCTTGAGCTGGCCAGAAGTGTTTGGAATTTTGGATGCATGTGAAGAGCAGCTCACTGTAGCACCACAGGGTTTATGGACCACACTGGGGAAAAGCCCTGGCAACACTGCCCAGAAATGGAACATCCCTAGTTGAGAAGAGGCCCCATCCAGGGAAAACTCTGATGGCTGGAGTGCACACATGTAGATTGTAATTGGCCAGGGGCGCAGTGAGAGTTTCCAGACAGTCATCAGGAAAATGCTGAGGTGGCCATCAAAGTTTTCCACCACCAGTTCATGGACCCTTGGAGGAGTTTGTTGTCTTTCACGTTGTAGCTGTCTACCAGGCCCTGGATTAGTTTCCTGTGGCTGCTGTAACAAATTACCACGAATGTAGTGGCTTAAAGCAATACAAATTTATTATCTTACAGTTCAGGAGGTCAAAAGTCTGACACAGGTCTCGCTGTGTTAAAATCAAGATGTTGGAAGGGCCGTGTTCCTTTCTAGAGCTTCTAGGGGAAAATTCATTTTCTTCCTTTCCCAGCTTCAAAAGGCTTCCCACATTTCTTGGCTTGTGGTCCCCTCCCACCTTCAAAGCCAGCAACGACCCATCAAAACCTTTCTCATATCACATCACTCTGACTCTGATTCTTCCGCTTCCCTCTTCCCCATTTAAGGACCCTGTGATTACATTGGGCCCACCTGTATACCCCAGGATGCTACTATTTTAAAGTCAACTGACTAGCAACGTTAATTGCAACTGCTTCCTTAATTCTAATATAACATATTCACAGGTTCCAGGGATTAGGACCTAGACATCATTGTGAGGCCATTCTTCTGCCTACCGTAGGACCCAAATGGAAGAGCTGAGAGCCCCGATCACGGTATTTCACAGCCCAACTGAGAGCCTGCTAAGCAGCTGGCAGTCCCTGCTGCTAGCTGGAGAAGACTCACCGGGGGTCTGCCTCAGAGAAAAGGTTGGGAAAGCACACAAATGGTGCTTAAAGAGCTACAGAAGCACCCATCTTCTTGGGAAGACGCAAAGAACTCAAAGTCTAGAGCATCAATATTTCTACTTCCAGTCAGAACTTAGATGTATCCAGAACATTTCTTAATCACGTGCTTTGGATGTCAGGCGCCCTTTTTTCAAAAGCAGCTTGAGCCTGTGGGCGTGTTTCGCCCGTCTCCCTTCTAGGGTAGTGAGTGTAGTACTTGCAACGTGCTTATATTTCCTGGTCTTGACACAGCTCCTTCAGGAGTGTGCAGGAGTGAGGCCTCTAACTCCCACACCTACTGGGTTGCTGCTCAGGGTTTACCCCATCCCCACACTTTTAGTCCTGCCCAGGCTGAAAACGTTGGATTTTTAAATTTTAAGCATCTTAATATGATTATTATTATTTAATTTTTCAGTGCTTCGAAGCCATTCCGGGATCATGGCAGTAGCTTTCTCTGTTGGTCCATTATGAACAGTGCTAATTCCTTGTGTGATTTGGGGCAGGTTACTTGGCCTCTCCTTGGCTCAGTTTCCTCATCTGTACCATCGGGATAATAATAGCACCTGCCTCACAGGGCTGGAGTAAGGAGTGGATGGGTGACCACACAAAGCCCTTAGAACAGTGCATGGTACTTGGTAAAGCTGTGATACATTTTGGCTGTTATGATTATCAAAAGACCTGATAAGACACGAACCTCTTCTCGTATAGTCAGAGAGCCAGCCGTTTTGATATCTCCAGAACACTGATATTCACACAATCTTGAGTGCAGCAGACACATTCCTAAGCAAAATTCCTTTTTGTATTGCTCTACAGGAATACTGTTCCCATAAGGGCTGTTTCTTATAGTCAAAGGGAGGCCTCAAGGCCCATTTCAAGTGGGTGGATGACAGGCAGATGGAGAGCTGAGTAGCTATGCCAAGGCCAAGAGAAAGCTGCTCTTCTCAGCTTGGGATAGGGGCACAAATACAGAAGAGGAGGTTCTCTTGGGGCTCTCTGGTGCCCACAGTTTACCCTAATCCAAACTCAAAAGGGGAGCCTCCTAGGACAGTGTCATGTGGCCCTCGTGGTCAGCCCAATCCTACTAATTCAAAAGGCCACCTGGACAATCTTTCTCAGGAACAGATCTTGGCCAAGACCATTCTAATCCAGCTTCAAACCTCTATGCCCCATCTCCACTTCCATCTCTGCACTTTGTGGTACAGTGTTGAACACCACAGAATGGTCCTTGGGTTCTACAAAGAAGCATGAGTCCTCATGCTTCCCACACCACCCCAGGACCGCTTGCTGACCTCTGACCTCTGACCTCATGCCTGGTAGTCTGCTTTGCGGTAGTTACCCAGCCTACCCCCAGATGGCCAGATTCCACCACCAAGTCCAGAAGAGCTTCAGGGCTGGAGAATTTAAAACTCAAATGGCACAACGGCCACATAAATTCCTCAAATATGCACCCCAAAACAAAAGAGTCCCCGGGGATTCAGTTTCTCTCACTAAGTTTGAGCTGAGGGAAAAACATTTTAATGGCACATAAGGAAAGCTGTCAGAGAACTGTTTTGCTCAACATCAAATGCATTCCAGGCCTTATCTAATCAGGGAGTCTTCACAGCTGATGAAGAGGCCGTTCCTGCAAATTGTTTCCGAGCCAGGGAGAAGAGCCTTGATTTTAAATACAAAATAATGGTCCTTTTGGCACAGGCAAAGTCGGTTGGCAGCTGGAGGTTTGGGGTGACCCCTGACCCTCTCCCATAGTTCCTCCTGAGTCCTGCTGCACAAAACTAAGCCATCCTCAAATCCCAGCTCTAATTGGCTCTGGTTTGTTTTGCTTTTCTATTCTATCCAGAGCTTCAAAAGGCGCTTCCATAATTGTTTGAGGCATGAAAAAGGCAGGTTTCAGCTTTCCTAACTGGAATTGGAGGTAATTACTGTCTTGCCCACACGAGCCGGTACATGCTTCAGATCAGATGCTCCTGGGTTGTTTTATAAAGTGTAGCTTGGCCTCTGAGCCAGGAGAGGGAGGATGATGGAACCTTCCAAAGGCTTTGTTCCAGAGAGAGAAGAATCTGAACACCTCAGAAATGCTGAAGGGAGTTTCCATATTCTTCTGCAGTCACTGCAAGCTCTACCCAGGAGGTTTGGCCTGAGAAGACTGTGTCCTCAACCTCATTCTAGAAAATTCAGGAGACGTTTTTTGGTCCTCTCTCTTAAGAGACAGAAGCTGACACCTCACAGAATTCCCATTTTGTTTGTAATCAGAAATTATGGGCTTGGCCTGGGCTGTCTTCCTGTAAAACCTCAGGACAGGGCCAAACTGAGCCAGGCATAGTAAGAGCCGCCTCAGAGAACGCAACTGCAGTTCACTTTTTTTTTTTTTTTTTTGCGGTACGCGGGCCTCTCACTGTTGTGGCCTCTCCCGTTGCGGAGCACAGGCTCCGGACGCGCAGGCTCAGCGGCCATGGCTCACGGGCCCAGCTGCTCCGCGGCATGTGGGATCTTCCCAGACCGGGGCACGAACCCGTGTCCCCTGCATCGGCAGGCGGACTCTCAACCACTGCGCCACCAGGGAAGCCCGTGCGGTTCACTTTTGTACACTTAGGACAGCAAGCCCAAACATGGGGTCTCAGATTCACCTCCCTGAGTGTGGTCTGGGAAGCAAGACCCTATTTCAAATCTCAGCCTGCTGTCTGTGTGTCCACAGGCAGCTGACCCACATGGCAAATCCTCCATACCTCCCCTATAGAATGATGACAGTGGCCCAACCTCAGAGGGTTGCTGTGACATCTAAACAAGGTCCACCTTGTGTAAAGTGCTGGAGATAGTACCTACACATAGTGAGTACTCAGTTAATGCTAGCTGTTATTAGCTAACGTAATCGTCAGGGGCATGGCCATAGTGCCAAAGGATCCACTCTGCAAATGATGGAGGTTTTCAAGACTCTAGGGATTCAGGAGTGGAGGAAGAAGCCAAACTGCTGCAGGAACTATGGAAGGAAGCTGGAGGGGGAGCAGAGTGATACCCCCTCCCCAAATGTCTTCCTGCCCAAGCGCATTGCCTTAAACATACTAGGTTTCCTGAAAGTGCACAGATTTGAGATTTAGTTGTGCCTTTGTTCAACGATATATCTCACTGAGGACTAGCTGGTTAAACAGCATTCACACACCAGTGTGAACTGGTTTACTTGCTTTCATCCTAACATCTACACACTTAGCGTCTCCAAGGGGCCAAGGAGCTTGGGACTGAGGAAGAAAGAGAAAATGGTAGAGTCATGAAGCACAGCCCAGGACACGGCTAGTTGTTCAGATTCTGGGAGTTCCAGTTTCATCCACTCACTGGCCCACAGACAGCCTGCCTGGCTCATGGGAAAGGAGGAGGTGGGAGTCACGTGTCCAGGGGGCACTGAATTGCTTTTCTGACTTCTGTATTTGTGTGCCAACCACTCCTAAATGCAACTGACCGCTCTTTTCAAATGGCTTCCAGGACTCCTGCCTTCTCCTCTGCCTAAGAGAGCTCCATACGAGCAGCCCAGCGTACAGGCCTCAGACCTCGCCTCTCCTTTTACACACCATTCCTAAATTATCTCATCTGGGCCTTCTGATGAGGGCTCCACTCTGCTTCTGTGTTGCCAACTCCCCAGCCAAGTGCTCTCCTGATTTGGGTATTCAGTTGCCTACTGGACAAGGTATAATCATATATTTATTTTCATACTTTTTTGTATAGTATCTGTCTCTCAATAGACTGTAAACTTCACGAGCATGGGATGCGTTCTATCTGCCTCCTGTTCTTCCCTACACCCGGCCCAGTGCCTGACACATAGTAAGTCCTCACTAAATATTTGCTGAAGGGATGAGTGATTTCAAAGTAGAGATGAGGGCTTGGGTCAGGCAGAGAGTTTTTAGGCAGAAGAAGGCCATAAAATCCAGCAAAAGATACTTGACATCACATCTTGTTCTCCTGAAGTAGGCTATTTGGCAACTTCTCCCTCCCACTTGATGAAGTTTCATATTTAATAAAAGCCCTGAACAGTTAGAACAAACATGTAGGCCCTGATCATGAACTTGATAGACTGCTTAGAACCTAAATGCCTGATATGGGGAGTGCCTAAATTATACTCATCAACATGGTCGACTCTCAATTTTCCATTCCAGTGGATAATCTAATAGCCAATAATCTAATAGTCTGTAATTTAATAGTTTATAACCTTGAAAGTCTTACATGTGGCTTTGGATTATGTTTCTGAATTTGCATCAGGATATAAGGAGCTCTGATGGTTTAGAAATTCACAATAATTTGAGCTCAGATGTCCAATGTCACTGTCCCAGTTGCCTATTAAGGGCTCCTCTCGGCTCCAACCACATGCAGAAAAAATACTGCATTGGGCTCTGGAGGAAAATGCGTTGGTTTTTTTGGTCATCAGAATTGGGGTCCAAACTTCAGCCCTTCCACTTACCAGCTCTGTTTTCACGTGGCCTGGTCTGGTCTCTGCTTTCTCACCAACACCTACCTCCAAGAACTGTTAGGAAATGCAGTCAAGTTCTCAGAGAAAATTAATCTGAACTATTCCCCCAGGTAGATGCAAAACAGGTCAGAAGCAGAGTTGGGCCCTCTGCAAAGTTTCTGTTTCACATCTGAGGAAAGAAAGATTTCTCTTCTCTTTTTCTTTCTTCTTTAAAGGACCTTCCCTTCCAGGCCCAGTGGGCTAAAGTAAACAAGGTCCTTGCTTTATAAGTCATATCTGGAAAGCTCCTGCTAACACCTGTACAAATCTGCAAGAAAAACCCTGTCCTAGGCAGTCTAGGAATATGGAAACTGACTGTGGGCCCTGCCTGGGCTCCTCTGCATAGGTAGGGCATCCACGGACCCTATCGATGGTATGAATGGTGTGACTTTCTTCATGTTAATGCGTATGTCTGGGCATTTGCTCATGTTGTCTTGGGTCCAAGTCTCAAGGTTAGAATGTGGAGACATCCTGAGATCCAAGGCGGAACCAGTCATGTTGTCAGTGGGTAGATGGGACCCCAGAGTTCCCACCTCCTTTTCCTGTCATGAAGTTTATATGTCGAGGGAAAACAGCTGTCCGTGCGCGGGCCAACTGGGACTGAAGCCAGCTGTTCCTTCCAGATGCCAAAAGCCAGATGTACACCCACTCTTCTTTCCCACTCCCTAAGCCTGAAGTCTCAAACTTTATCGAATTTATTAATAACCTCACTAAAAATGCATTTCCCCAGGCTCCCCCTCCAGAGAATCTGATTCAGTTAGTTCAGGTTGACCAGGAAATCTGCATTTTAAATAACAATACCCCCACCCCTCCCTTCTTTTCTCCCTAGGAAATTCAGATATAATTGCTCTGAGAATCATACCTTGAACAACAATCTCTACAGTGAAGGCTGGTAAATGTGCTGGTAAATGTTTAACAACTAGTCTTGGAGGGGAGAAAGTCTGGATTGTAGCCTGTTGATTTCTGTGATGTAAATATCCCCATCATGGTCAATTCAAGCTACCAACACGACTTCCTGATTTTGAAGACGGGAAAAGGTATGTGCAATCAATCCTTACAAGCTCATAGGAACTGCTTCCAGCAGGCCACTGGGTGGAAGCCTCTGGATGCCTCTGAATGGTGGTTCCTGGGCTCTGGCATAGAAGGGCCACTGTTCAGCTCACGATGTCACATCTCTTAGTTTAGTTTTGTTTTTCCCTAAATCCCTGGCTCTTTGAATGGTTTGTTTTAGTGACTGGTTCCCAGAGACCTCTAGGGGTTCCAAAGCAGAAAGAGAGGAAAGGGAGAGGGAAAGAGCTCCAGGAAAGAAACCGCAATTAGTGTGGGATGCTGGCCTCAGCCACACTGACAACCTTGTTCAACCCAGCTTTCAGCGGGGGGAGGAGGTTTTCAAACACCTGCTTCTGCCTTCGTTTGCTAAGCTTTCTGGTCGACTCACATAAACCTGATCTGCTGACCTGGGGGATGATGAAAAGGCTGAGTGTTGGGGACCTGAGGGGATGAAAGGGGCTGGGGGAGGACCATGGGGTGGTCATATGACCCAGGGTCGCCAGAGGCTTAAGGCTTCCCCTTTGTCGCCCTGGCTCTGGCCCCGTGTTGGAAGGTTTTGGTGACTTCCTCCCGCCCCCGACTAGGCGAACAGATGTGGAAAGGTCTCCAATTCCCAGGGCTCCGGACACAACTGCTCGTTGTTTCTCGCCCGCAGACAGGGCCTGCAATCACAGGCAGAACAGCTACACAATCACTCACCAAAGAGCTGAGCCCAGTCAGGTGCGGGTTCAAACCTATTCTGCACGTCTGCAGCAAAAAGCTGAACTGAAATAGACTGAAAAGTAACCCCATCCCTCCCTGTCTTGCTCTAAGTCCACTTTGTAGGAATGCTGAGGACTTCAGGAGAGGCAAGGCCAACAGCTCTTCCACAGTGATAAAAATCCTCATGGATGCCGTGACCTTTTGAACAAATGCAGCCTCTCGGGCCTGCTGCTTCTCTCATCCTTATCGCAGTACTGACAGAGTGAGTGAGCCCTCTATCCACTTCAGGCTTGGAGCTTGAAGGACCCCACTACTCTGAAAAGGATGTCTTCTGCAGTCCACTGAGCTTTCACTGCTCATTGGATGAAAGGGAGAGAAGAAAAGTGTTATAAAGGAAGGGGTGCAGGCGTTAGCTTCCTTGTTTACCTTAATTATACCACCCTGATGGTCCGAGGAATTTCTCAGAACATAGCTTCCTCCCCCATCCACATACCTTTCATAAGAGGGGCAAACAGAAGCATAAAAATACCCTAACCTCCCTTGTATAAAGAACCTGTCTCATCTAGTCCATCCACAAGAATAAGCCGGTATCTAACAAGCCAATGTTCCTAGCTTATGCAACAAATGGTGGCCATTACAACCTGACACAAAGACCTGGTACATGCATGTATTAGCATGTAGCTCATTCACCTACAAACGCTGGAAGTGAAGGAATGCCACCCATTTCCCTAAAGCAATGGGTCTCAAAGTGACTTCTATGGACCCCTGGGGTCCCCAAGACCCTAAGAAGGTATCTGCAAGGTCAAAACTATTTCCGTAATTCCAAGATGTTATTTGTCTGCCTCACTGTGTTGACATTTGGGTAAAATTGTCATATTCTTCACTGCCGCTAAGTCGTAGGACAGAAAAAAAAAAAGAGGAAATCGGTTTCACTTAAGCATGTCCAAGATGAAGCAGTAAAAATTATGAATTCTGTGAAGTTTTGCCCAAAGTCCAGGTCTTTTGACTGTTGTGTGTGGCAAATTGGAAAGCAAGCATAACGCACTTCTGGTGCACCCTGAGGTACAGTGGTTGTTTGGAGAAAAAGCATTTGTGAGAGTGTCTAAGTTGTGAGCTGAACTGGCCACTTTCAAGAAACACCATGTTTACTCGAAAGGACCAAATTACCATGGTTATTCAGACTTGGTTATTAGAGACATTTTCTCCAAAATGAACAAGCTGAACCTGTCACTTCAAGAGAGATAATTCACAGTGCTTGTTGTCAAAATAAAAGTTTTCAAGCAAAAATTAGAATTTCTGAAAACTTGTATCTGTCACAGTGAGCTTAACACCTTCTCAATACTTAGGTTTCTGACGAGATCAGCGGTGATATTAACAAATGTGAATTTTTAGTTATCATCATGAAATAGATCAAACTCAGATCTGCATAACTTAGTGAAGGAATATTTTCCAAATGACCATGCATGGTATTACAAAATCATGCATGGGCAAAAGATCCATTCAGTGCAGCCCAGACCAAACAGATTTTAATCTAACTAAGTACAAAGAGTTCATTGAGACAGTTTCAGATTCCACACTGCAACTAACCTTTAATAAATGACCATTTATTGAGCTCTGGTATAGTGTAAAGAAGAGTATCCACAATTATCTAAGAAGGCTATTAAAAAATATTCCTCCCTTTTCCAGCTGTGTATCTATATGACGCTGGGTTTCCTTCATAAACTTCAACCAAAACAACGTTATCACAGCTGATTGAAGGCAGAAGTAGATATGAGAATCCAGCTGTCTTCTATTAAGCCAGACATTAAAGGGATTTGCAAAAATGTAAAACACTGTCATTCTTCTCATTAAAGTTTGTTCTCTTTTGTTTTGGAAAACACAGTTGTTTTTACAGTAAGACTGTGTTATTTTAAACAAATTAACAAAGTTACCAGTTTTTATGAATTAATAACTGTGAATTTATTCATATAAACATATATTAAATGGATTAACAAATAATTATTAAACAGTTTTCTGTTTTAATTTTTAATATGGTAAATGATTTAAATATCTATCACTGTGTAGCAAAATACTCCCAGACCTAGTGGCTTAAAACAATTGTCACTAAATGGATAAAGAAGATGTGGTACATATATATGCTGGAATACTACTCAGCCATAAAAAAAGAATGAAATAATGCCATTTGCAGCAACATGGATGGACCTAGAGAGTATCATACTAAGTGAAGTAAGTCAGACAGAGAAAGACAAATACCATATGACATCACTTATATGTGGAATCTAAAATATGACACAAATGAACTTATCTACGAAACAGAAACAGACCCACAGACATAGAGAACAGAGGAAGATGGTTCCCAAGAGGAAGGAGGGGTGGGAGCGGGATGGATTGGGAGTTTGGGGTTAGCAGATGCAATGCTATATATAGCATATATATATATATATATAGAATGGAGAAACAGCAAGGTCCTACTGTATAGCACAGGGGACTATATTCAATATCCTGTGATAAACCGTAATGGCAAAGAATATGAAAAAGAATGTGTATAACTGAATCACTTTGCTGTACAGCAGAACTTAAATACAACACTGTAAATCAACTATACTTCAATAAAATAAATTTAAGAAAAACCACACAATCGTCACTTGTTAGCCCTCAGAGTTGCTGTGGATGAGGAATTCAGGAGTGGCTTGGCTGGGCTGTTCTGGCTCAGGGTCTCTCAAGAGGTTGTAGCCTTAAGCCAGTTGTGGCTGGCTCGAGAGGGGCCTCAGTTCCTCTTCACGTAGGTCTCTCCCAGTGTACTCAAAATATGGTGACCGGCTTTCTCTAGAGTGGACAGTAGAAGAGACCAAGTAGAAACTTGTAGTCCCTTTTAAGGCCTAACCTCTGAAATCACACATCCTCACTTCTGCCATTTTCTGTCTGCACACAGACCAGCTCTGATTCACCACGCAGGGGCATGAATGCTGGGAGATAAGGCTCACTGGGGGCTATCCTGGAGGCTGACTACCCCAGGATTTAACAACAGATACAGCCACATAAACAAAGGCTTTTGGGGGTCCTCAACAAGTTTTAAGGGTCTGAAGGAGTCCCAAAGACCAAAACATGAGAGCTGATAACCTCAAGGAATTGATGCACATCTTAAAAGGGTGAGGAGTCTTTACTGATTCTTCTTCTCGTTCTCCTTCTTCTCCTTCTTCTTTGTCTCCTTATCATAGCCATACCATCATTTAGGCAACTTCTTGCTCACTTACCCTCCATGAGCTTGTGGACAGTTCCTTCTAGCTCTGTTTCTTCTGAACTTGAACTTATCAGGGGCTCCCTTATGAGTTTAACCCTCCCTGTAGCCTTGGCCTGTTGGATTTTTGCCTGGCAACGCTTGAGGCTCACGTCAGCTCTAGTCCTTCTCTGATCAGGCTTCCTGAACGGCTCGTGTCTCCAAGAGGGGGCCAGGTGGGAGAAGAAGAGCAGCTCTGGGCCAAGCGCCTAGAGGCACTGGAGAGACAGCAGTGAGCTGCACAGGCCAGGGTCCCTGCCCTCGTGGAGATGACAATTCTAGAAGTGAGGAGAGAGCAAAACAATAAATACAACCAACACCAAAATGATGTACAGTTGGCCCGCTGTGGAAGAGAAACCTGCAAATGTGTGGATTTCGGTATCTGTGAGGGCTCCTGGAGGGGCGACTGTTGTATGTTAGAAAGTGCTAAGTATTAAGGGGGAAAAGGCAGAGTCAGGTCAAGGGGAGTGGGGGTGCAAGGGGCGATGGGGAGAGCTTGAGATGAGCTAGGTGGCTGGGGGGAGCCTCAATGAGAAGGTGACATTTTAGTGACGACTTGAAGAGGTGAGGGAACAGCTGCAGCAAAGGCCCCAATGTGGACACATATCTGGTGTGTTTGAAGGAAGCAAGGAGGCCAGGGTGATTGGAGATGAATCAGGGAGGGGGAGAGGGGAGGGCGGAAAGGTCAGCATCAACAGGGGCGAGATCCTTCAGGGCCCCGACGGCTTTTTACTCTGGGTGAGATGGGAGTCATTGTGAGCCATCTGGGGGTTTGAGGCAAAGTATGCTGAGAGTATGCTGGTAGGGCAAGTAGAAGTAGGGGGACTACTTAGTGGGAAGTGGAAAGAGGGAGCCTGGTAGGAGGTTATCACAGTTGACCAGGGAAGAGATGGTGGTGGCTTGGACCAGGATGCCGGCAGAGGAGATGGTGAGAATTGGGTGGATTCTGGATAGGTTTTGCAAGTAGAGACAACAGGATGCCCCAGCACCTTGAAAGTGGGGTGTGAGAGAAAGTCGGGGATCAAGTATGACTCCTTTTAGGTTTGGGGACTTAAACAGCCTGAGGGTTGGAGTTGCTATCACTTGAGAAGAGAAAGTTGCACGTGGAACAGCTTGCAGGGAGGAGATTTAGAAAGTTCCACTGGACACATTAAGTCCACGCTCTTCCCTGAGTTTTCTGTAAAAGCCCAGCTGCACCTGATCCCCCGGGTCCCTAAGAGCAGAGGTTTCTGACTGCCTGTACAGGCCCGTCTCCTGCCTGCTTTACAGAAGACAGTGAAGAAAATCACTCACTCTGTGCAATTTAATTTAAAAGAGTGGGAGAATGTTGTTCTTGAGCCTCTCGCTCTTTTTTTTCTTTGTCTTTCTTATCGGAAATGAAAGAAAACAGCCAGGGGAGATAGGATCTCAGGTCTGGAAATCCTAGCAGGTAATTTGGGAGTTGAAAACAAATCTCCCCTGAAATGTATTAAGCGGGTGAAGGGGATTCCAGCCTCAGCTCTTAAACTGCACCTTCTCCTGGCCTGGCAAATAACTTCCTTCCAGCCCCAGGCAAATCTGCTTCCACCCACCAAGTGCCTGCAGTTAATAAACGTTAAACAACAACAAAGCCCCAAAGTAGAAAGAGGAAGACTGATTGGAGGCCAAGATACCAGAAGGGCGGCTTGAGAGCCTCTCCCTGAGGGCTGCACCCAGAGAAGGAACATTCAGGCAAAGGAAGCAGGGGCCCAGGGCTGGGGCACCCAAGACATGACTGCTTTCAGAACACCAGAGCAGGGGAATATCTGACTTGAGTCACAGTGATTACATTTCTTGAGCAGGCTTGCCCACTTGTTTCATTAGAACTTCATACCACTAACCGTGCTCAAACCCTTCAAAATGGCTAAACTCTCCAGCATCCATTACTGAGCCATGATCTAAATCATGCTTCCCACTAAGCATGGCAGGACTGGAGATTCCAAACTCGGGTCTAGATAAGTCAGCTGAGGGTTGGCGAGGATGTTCTCAGAGGTCCAAGGAGAACTAAGAAAAATAAGGATTATGTTAGGCTGTGAGAACTTCACCCAGCATTACTTATTATTCCCATTTTAAAGATCAGAAAACTAAGGCTCAGAGAGGTTGAGTGGCCCCACAGGTCAGTAGCCGAGCCAGGACAGGGATCCATACAATAAATCATGGTGACTGTCATTTGCTGGGTACCTATAAGACAGGAGAAGTACCCTGTGCTTTGTGCGTGTTAACATGTTCATTTCTCATAGGTTACTTCCCTTTCAAAGAAGTGAAACTGTCCGATAGAGCTTCCTGCCACGACAGAAATGTTCTGTGTCTGCACTGTCCAGTACCACGATAGTCACCCGCTCCACGTGGCTACTGAACAATTGAAGTGTGCAGAGTGGGACTAAGGAACTGAATTTTAAATTTTATTTCATTTTAATTGATTTAAATTTAAATAGCCACATGTGGCTGGTGGCTACTCTATTGGACAGTGCCGTTGCAGGAGGTTCAGTAGCATTTCCAAAAGCTTGTTAAGCAGTGAGGCAAGGGTTGCATCCCAGGGTTGACTGAACCCAAAGTCCATGCCCTTTCCTTCTTCCCTCTGCTCCCAGTAAAGTGGCCCACATTTTGCAAAGTGAAGGGCTTGGGAATGAAACCGACCAGACAGTATACAGTGAGCCAGAAATAAAGCCAGGTCCCCTAAAGGCCAGGTCTGTATTTGAGCCTGCTTCCTCTGAAGGCACCCAGAGGTCTCAACAGGCAGCCCAACTCCCCAGCTGGGGGCTCTTGAGACCTGGTATCAGCAATTTCCCAGAGCCTACCGGTGGTAACCTGGTTGACTGAGGGTTCTATGACTCAACGGATCCCAACCCTACTATTTAAACAGCAGCATTTCCTTTTTTGGGGCTTAAGACTATTTGGTAGAGAGGTAGTGAGCTCCCAGGCCCAGCCTCCCCCTGTCAAAACATGTAGCCCTCAAAGGTTTCCACTTCAGGTACCGCCCATGAGGTACAGCTACCACCTGCCAGAGGTCTGAGTGCAAATGTTTAACCTGAGCTGAGCCATCGTTGCTTTGTCAGCTTCTCTATGGCTCTCCGATGTGCATCTCTACCACATCACTCTCCTGCTGCAAATACGTTCCAGGACGCTCAGAACGCAAGCGAAGTCTTCCTTCCCTGACCTGGACTCTGCTTCCTTCTCCAACCTCATGTACCCTTGTCGTCCCCATTGCTCACTCTGCTCCAATCTTGACTTCCTTGCTGTTCCCCAATACATCAGACTGGTCCCTGTCCCAGGCCTTTGCATTTATTGTTCCTTCTGCCTGGAATGCTCTTCATTCAACCCTTGCCCAAATGTCACTTCTTCAGAGAGGTCTTCCTGACTCCACTGTGTGTAAAAGTGTCCCCCTCACCTATATCTCTTTATCGTGCTTTACTTTTTTCAAGGCACTTATCACTAGTTGATGTATGTGTGTGTGTGTGTGTGTGTGTGTGTGTGTGTGTGTGTATAGAGAGAGAGAGATAGATAGATGGTTTGCTTATTTTCTGTTGCCCCCACTAAAATGTAAACAGAGTAAGGAGGGACATTGTCTTTTTTCACTCTGTATCTCCAGTGTCTAGAATGGAGTCTGGCACATAGTTGCTCACTGAATATTTGTCAAATGAACCAATGAGTCAATGAATGAATGCATGCATGACTGCTCAAGGCGAGCGTGAGGGGGTGGGGAGGGATGGGTAGGCTCAGGCTTGGCTCGTCTACACAGATCAACGTGTCCATGATTTGGAAGCTACGCCATGAGAAACAAAGAGATTTGTTGGTTTAATCTCTTTTGCCTTGGGAAAGTTAAAGATCACAGATAATCCAGAACTCAGTGCGAAGTTCTCTGATTTATAGTCGAGGAATTATTCACACAGAGGTAAACAAGAGCAAAGGACTGACAAGCGAACTGTAGGAGAATGATGGGGAACAGACTGAGGGACCCTACAATCCGTACTCCTTCAACTGGCCTGGCTTCCCAACAGCACTGGCTCAAACTTGGATCCAGAGAATCCCTGACAATTGTCACTCCCAGAATCCTTTGGGCCGGTCACCCAAGTGGTGACTGCAAGTGAAGGCATCCTGGTTAAGTCCGTCCTTACGTGAACGTGACGTCGTCAGGCCATCTAAGAGGCACGCCCAGAACGGCAGGTGTTTCCCAAGGATGCCCAGTCTCACAAAGTTCTCCTAAAACCTGAACTTGGGGGCGGGGGGATTTTCCTTTCCTTCTTTAATGGATTCCACAGAAATGGACCTCTTTTATTCCATCTCAGAAAATTCGAAGAAACAAAATTACCAGCACCTAGAAGTGTCTGACACATAGGAGGTAATCAATAAACATTGAATGAATGAACAAAAATGTCTAGGCAAAGGGGAACTGTGGCCTGGTAAGGAATGGTAGAGTTGAGCAAACCCTGACAGACAGAAACCATGGGCTGGATCCCCTACTCTGGCTTCAGGCCTCAGTTTCCCTATCTGTAAAACGAAGTTCTGGGCTGGCTGGACTCGAATTTCCCTCCCAGCTCTGACACTCTCTAATTCTCTGAACACGTCTTCATAGCTTTCTTGTGGACAAGGTCTTACTACTTGTGTCCTACTGAAAGCCAGGCCTACTGCTCTGGAGACCACCCATTGTTTTTAAGCACCAGAGGTTATTTAATAGCATTTCTCCCACAATATTTTTCATGTTCTCCATGAAAGAACGTTCTGGAAGGTAGCCATCATCAAAATAGGAAGTAAAGCCAGGCTGGGGTTCCATTTATCAGATAACGCAGGCTTAACCAAAGTTCCTGTTGGCCGATATGGTGATTCTGGGAGCTTGACCAGGTTTCAGAGGTTTTAGACTCAGAGAAGTAAGAAATCATCTCTGTGGCTTGTGGGATTTGGTACCTATTTCCCTCCTTTCCGCAGCTCAGGGCTGTGGGTACCAAGTAAAGGCTCCGGTGACTCTCCTCTCCTTCTCTCAGGGCCTCAGTGCAGCGGTCCAGCGCCCGAGAGCTCCCTTCTGGAGGGGCACACTCGGAACGCACCGCACTGGCCCGAATCAGTCCCCTGTCCACTGCAGTGCTTTATTTTAAGCCACGCGTGAATTTCACCATTTCCTTCTACTCTTAGAACTGTCCCAAAGCACCAGCCCCAAAGAATTCAGACTCCTTCTCTACTTTTGCAGCTCTGTTCACAGCGTTGATGTACCAAGAGGAAAAAGAACCCTGGACCGAGAGTCTGAGAGCAGGAGTCCAGCAGGAGGCACCTCTCTAGGCCTCAGTTTCCTCAGATGTGAGGTCAGGATGGGGTGCTGGCCGGGGGCCCTGCCTCTTCCAGCCTCGTGATCCCCGCCATCCCTACCCGGCACCACCCCATACCGGCCCAGAGGCAGAGCCAGCTCTTTCCCATGAGGGAGACACAGCTTGTACGTTATGCAACTTCTAGAAAGGCAGGGGCTCTTCTTTTTCTTTTCTTTTTTACCCTAGGAAGAGAGAAACAGTTTTGTGATCCCAGTAACCAATAAACATAATGAAAATCATGGTAACCATCAGCCTAATAAAACCCGAGGCAAAAGCCTCCACATTTCTCAAACAAGACCCTGGGAATTCAAAGCTCTCTGAAGCCATACGTGGCCTGGGCCTTGCTGAAGGCCTCGGGACGCTGGCTGATGGCTGATGAAAGAATTTTAACGCGCCACTGAAATTCTCTTTTCCAATATAACCACTTTGAAACCTGTTAATTACAGACACACAACCAGCCCCCAGTCCCCCAACAGGACCCGGGGCTGCACCAGGGAGAGCCCAGCTCCAACGCTGCTGTCTTCCATGGTGCTACACATGCTTTGTGTTGGGTGAATTAGCTTCAGGAAGAGAATCCAAATTAATTAAAACCACATGGCCACTCCCCTCACCCCTAGCCTCCTACCCCACCTCCTTCCCCTGGAGACAGAGGCCAGTTCAGTCTAATTTGGTCCAGTGTTTTTGTTTCCTAAAATCTGTCTTGGGCTCCGGGCCATTAATAGGTTGCAGCTGATTTTAATCTGCATGAACCAGAGACCTCGCTTCTTGGGCTTTAAGGAGATTACAAATTGTGTGTCCCACAAACGGGATGGAAAGGAAAGGCCCTGGGTGGGGAGGGGGAGGGGAACAGATCCTGGAAGGCGCACAAACTCTGCTCTCCATTAAGCGGGTGGGTTTGAATGAGCCTGTGATCTGTCAAAGCTGGGGGAGGGGAGTGAAGAGGAGGTAAGGGTCTTGCCACTGTGACCCCATGGCAGGAACACAGAACCTGGGCCTGTGAAAACAGTTAAAATCAAAGATCTGGATGGACAGAGAGGTTCCTACTCACCTATCTTCAACAAATTAATTTCCCAAGTTTTTGCTGGGCACCTATCATGAGCTAAAGCAGGGGTCAGCAAACTACAGCCCACGGGCCAGATTGGGTCCACGGTCTGATTGTGTAAATAAAGTCTTATTGGAAGACAGCCAGGCCCACTTGTTTACATATTTTCTGTGGCTTCTTTAGTAATTGTAGCAGAGATGCTAGGGCCTGCAAAGCCGAAAATATTTACTGTGTGTCCCTCAGAGTAAAAGTTTGCTGACCCCTCACCTGGAGAACTACTGGGCAGCCACTCCACTCATGACAAAAGAGGACAGATTTAGGATCCACTCAACGCCCACATCATACCAAGCTCTAGACTCATTCCAAACATCACTCTTTAGGGAAGCGTCTTTATGCTCAATTAACCAATGGCAACCGAGAACCTGGCCCGCTATCTTGCCGCTCAGCTATGGGTTCAAGTACTTTGGCCCTGACAACCCTATACTCCCATTTCGCAAATGAACACACTTCCAGCCAAGGAAGGATGTCTCCCCAGGCTACAGTGGCAGTGGCCTGGAACCCCTCCTCCCCCTCCCCCTTCTCCTCCTCTTCTGGGAGGTGGTTATTTTGGGCCTTGAACAGGATCACAGCTCAACAGAGTGCCACACTAGCTTGCACAGAATGTCAACTCTATGTAAAGACACCCCCCCCGCAGCAAACAGGAGCTGAGAGTTCCTGCAAAGGATAACGGTCTGCACCTCACGTCTCCATCTCCACTGCTGTCCCCAGGTCCCTCTTCCTTGGCAAGCTTCTCCCTGAACTTTAGGTAGTGCCTCAAAGGAGTGTAGAATTCACTGAGGAGTCATGGGTCCCAATCCTGAGGGTCCTGCTATTGTTCAGAGGTCTCCCAGTTCACTAGAGATTGTGAACTGCCTGAGGATGACAGAGGGGTGCCAGCTGAGCAGGGATGAAGTATAAAGCAAATTCCTACCATCACAAACAACTGCAGTCCTGTGCTGGACCAGGGCAAAACCTGGGAAATACCCACATCAGCATCTTTGGGTCCCACCATCATAGGGACTCTGTGCTCGGAAATAGCCTTAAGCAGGGCTCAGACCTTGGCCTGGAAGAGGATAAGGCATGGCTCCTCCGGTTTCTACCCCGCAGTGAGCCTCCTAGCACATTCCCTGGTTGGTACTCTTCACCTCCACCAGCACCAAAGTTGTGGATATAACCCTCAAAGCTCTGTTTTGCCTAGACCTGGTCTCCTGATAGGCTTGGGCTCTCTGCTCCATGGAACCCAACAGCCAGGAGATTTTTGCTCCTGCTTCCCTGAGTCTAGACTACAGGAAGAGCAGAGGCTCATGACTGACACATGGGCACGTCAGGAACTCATGCAGCTGTTCAGGACATCTGATCTAGCAAGGTCCTGAGCTGGGCTGATGAGCGATATTGGCTCTGCTGTCTCTGGTGATGGCTTCATGGCCCTTGAACAGAAAGGAACGCACCATGGTTAATTAGCAGCCACTGAGAGTTTGTTATGAGCCGGGTGTCACATGGATGAACAAACACCCTGGCAAGAGAGACTCTGAGAAGGTCACATGCCAAGGAGTTTGTGGAGTGCAGTGTCTCCCCACATTGAGGCATTCAGAAATGCCTGCCCATAGCACACCACAGGGTGATGGTCCACACTCAGCCTGGCTGCGATGCCGGCCCGAGGACCCTCCGTGATATGGGGCCCCCTGCAAAGAACAGAGTGCTTAAGTCAAGCGCTACCCTCTGTGCCACCAAACAAAGGTGAGTCAGAATACAGCAGGATGAAAAAGCTCATAAACACTTTCTGGCGCTGGGCTCCCAAACTAAATCTCAGAGTGAAGCAAGCCCGCCGAGCTTAAAAACACATAACACACAAGGACGCCCGGCTGCTATTGGCTGAGCAGATTGGGTGCTAAAATGGCTTCAGAGCAATGAAGGAGGACAGAATTAATTTTAAGACGAGTTCAATCTTCTCTCCCTTTCAAGCATATAAGGGTGGGAACTGTGGATTAAAATTGAAAATTGATTTCACTGCTCCTTCAGAAGGCACTTAGCCCACCTCCACCACTCTCCTTCCCCGTCCTCTCAAAATACACTGGCCCTTGACTCACCTCTGACACCTGGAGCTTTTGCTCTAAATCATATTTTGTGTCCTGTATAAACAAGGGCTGGTAACTAGTACAGGAAATTAGTCTCACAAGCACTGAATGTGTACCAACCTGTGGTATGGGGAGTTGCCAGGTTTTCTTCTGAGAATTTTCACAGACTCTCAAAACTTTCTCTCAGCTTCCCCTCGGCACACTTGAATGCATGCACACCCGCCATGCGTGCGCACACACCCAAACGCAAAATTTCCCCTCAGTTTCCCCCAGCACGCATGAACAGAGACACGTGCTCACACACAGATACCCTCGCATTCTCAAAACTTCCCCTTGGTTCTCCCACAACTAGAAACTTGAGCAGCTAGGTGTGTGGGAGCTCCCTGTCACCCTCTCAGACACACATGAAACTTTTTGCCCACTCAGCATACCCCCAGCACATACCCCCAGGAGCTCAGAGCCAAGGATGTTTATATTGCTATGTACACACACACACACACACACACACACACACACACACACACACACACACA
>NW_021703778.1:141014963-141097533 GCF_005190385.1 Monodon monoceros | reverse complement strand
ACACACACACACACACACACACACACACACACACACACACACACACAGCCACATTCCAACTGGCTCAGTCATAGCCTTGACAGGCCTGGGTCTGCTTGCCATTGCTTCTCATCTTGCCTCTAATGGGACCTTCTTGTAACAGAGAGGTTTGCCATCCGTTTTGTAGCATTTACTGAGCCTGAGGGCTGGGAAGGTGGATTTTTTAAGGTACACGTGACGGTAGAGCAAAAAGCGGGGACAAAGGCATCCCTTTCGATTTCCTGCCTGAGTTTCACATGCTAATGAGCAGTGTTCTGGATTGCTTAGAGAATTTCTTTATTTGCTGCCCTGTCTGAAACCAGGCTGGGAGGACAGAGGCTCAGCTGAGGAATTTCCACAAGTCCCATTGTCAGGGGGGGCAAAAACTGCCATGCTGATTTATTACCTATACGGCATAAGGAACCCCGGGTTACTCTGAGTCACCCTTTAGGTCTTGGTACGCCTGTGCCAATCTGTGCTGGTGGTTTTATCTTGCTTGGTCCTGATATGGCTGGAAACCCAGCGGTGGTCCTTGACCACAAGAGGGAGGATCTCTGGGTGTGTTCTGATCACCAGTATCCAGGTAGGGAAGGGAAAGATGACCCCGTCCAGGATGGGGCAGGACATGCTCATGTCTGACTAACTACCTAACATCATCTCAGGGTCCTGCTTTGCCATCTCCCATTATTCTAGGCCCAGGCTGCCTGAGGGCAAACCGTGTCCTCTGGAGGGCCTGGGTAGAAGGCACCAGCCAAATGAGCAAAGACTAATTTGGGTAGAAACTAAAGGAGATGAAAATGAGCCCTAAGTGACCGCTACCCCTCTGGGAACTTTGGGGCACAAGAGCTGGATTTCCCCACCCCCGGCCCTGATGGCAGTAAATGTTGCACTACGTATGCACAGGGGATGCTGTCTTTGCATTGACTGTGCAAAAGTGAAAAAAGTAGAGTTGCTCTGGTTGCAAGGGAAGGGGATGAGTTAGTTGTGTGTGTGTGTGTGTGTGTGTGTGTGTGTGTGTGTGGTCCCATCGGATCTGGTTCCATCCCCAGCTATATTTCAGGGACTCTCTGAGGGGTTCCTCGGATCCCAGTTTGAAAACCACCATCACAATGCGGGCTCCTTCTCATAATAGTTGTTGAACTTCGGTACCCAAGAAAACACACGACAACAAAGAACTGCTAGAAATTTGGCAACCCTTTCAAATTAGCCTGAATTTTGCATACGGTTGATTCAGGCTGCAGCCCGTATTTGGTGTAGCGCACAGTGTAAGGGACCCCTTGCTGAAACTCCACGGCTCCCACAGGTCTGCAGCTCACAAACTGGGAATCACTGTACAGAAATTAGGAGAGGAGCAAGAAATAAGCCTGGGGTCCCAGATGGCGTCACACTGTGACAGGGCTCTGGGGCCCAGAGAAGGAATTTGTGCCTATGCTAGTTGGCCATGCAGAGCCATTAAAAAGCCATGTGCAATTATTATGATGATCATGTTACTAAAGCCAAGAAATGACACGGTTGGACATGAACCAGCAAAAAAGAATGACTCTTTTGCAATTAAGTCCCTTTTCCCCTCTCCAGATGTCTGAACCTCAACATCCCGTGTCCACCAGGCCTTCCTGGATGAGTGTCAGCCCAGACAACATTTTCCTGTCTTCATCTTCAGAGGTTTTTATTGTCTGGTGTGGCCCTACCCAAAGCGAGTGGCCCGGCCCAGGCTTCTGTGCCCCATGAATGTGAGCACCAGCGATGTACACAAATGAGCACAGCCTAAATTAAAGAACGTGCCTACGCACGAACAAAGGGGGATTTATACTGTGTGCGGGCCAAAGTGAGGCCTAATTCCTCAGCTGTGCCCCCCTCATTCCTAGCCCATCTGACCCCTGCCCCCCAAACCTCTCAAAGAAGAACCTGGCTTTACTTGCTGAGTCAGGAAGCATAGCTAGAGGTAGCACCCCACACGGGTTTGGGGAAAGTATCTGTGCTCCCAGTTCGTCTCTGTGCTCCGTCTGCCTTGGGGAGAACTGCTAAGGCTTTCGGTACTCAAGTCTGTCCATGCCTAACATGAGGGCTACTGTCAACAGGTGTCCACCACCTCTAGACAGGGCCGTGAGGATGAAGATGTAATGAGAGCCTGTGAGGGCTTTGTGCTTCCTGGAAGAAAGATGGCACTGCAAGGTTTTATTATCTACCTACTCTGTTTTTCACTGATCCATCTCCCTTCTGTTTTTCCTTTTGGGGGGGGTCAGTTTCAAGTTTATTAGGTATTAATTTCCAAAAAGGCCTTCTTGCACCTCAGAGCAGGGTTTTATTTGGTGCCTTGGAGAATTTTTTTCCCCATAACCTGGACCCTCTAAGGATTCCTCTTGGTCAGGGTGAAAGAGGCCTGTGTGTGTTCAGCTAGTCAGTTCAGCTCAGTTTAACAAATATTTATGGAGCATTCACGAACACATACCTAGCCTTGAGTGGCAGGGCAGGACCAGAAACAGCGGGGAAGGTCATGAACTCTGGAGCCAGGCCCCCTGGGGCGAGTTCTCACTCCACAGTTCCACGTACGTCCTAGGACAGCCTCGGTCACCTTTTGGAATCTCTGTTTTGCTACTTGTAAAATGGAGAAAATCCCATCCGTCTCACAGGCAAAGTCATAAGAAGGTATAGATCTCCTAGTGAGTAGTGGGTGGGTGATCAGTAATTCCCCGCTTCAGGATCCGGCCTCTGGAGAAGTGGGGAGAGGAGATGCCGCTGTCCTCCATCCTGTTTCTCCTCCCTGAGGCCCTCTGTCTAGTCCTTGTTCATCCATTTTAGAAAAAAAGGTCAGCTGGTTAAACCAGAGGTTCTGGAACTTTCTCACCTCAGTTTTCCCCAGCACTCCTGGGCAACCTACTTCCTCCATACATTCCCTCCTTCCCCCAAATACTCCAAGGCCTCCACACTACTATTCCCCTCCACCCTCTCTCCAAACCCATCCACACAAGGGAGGAGAAAAGAACCTTCCCAGTCTTTTGAGAAAGAGAGCACAGTGGAGATGACTTTGCTCTGCTGCACACCCTTCAGAAAAGACCAAACTGTGGGTTCCTTGATGCACTAGTCCCCCAAAGGCGAGCTCCAGTCAGGAGGGGGGCGATGTGAGGCCAGGCAGGGTGAGCTAGGCTGTCCCAGAGGGACCAGTCGAGGCAGGACCCACACAGGTGCCCTCAGCCCGGATCCAGCCTAGAAGATGCCCCAAGAATGGTCCCCGGCAGACACCGCAGTCCAGCCTGAGAGAAGCGCGGTAAAGGTGTCCACGTAGGGCCCTGTGCCTCCCTGAAGGAGGCTTTTTCCTGTTTCTCCGTTGCCAGGGAGGAGAGCAGATGCAAGGAAACCCTCGAATAGGCACCGCAGAGGTCAATACCCTTCAAATTAAGCTTCTGAAGCTTACAAGGGGCCAGGCTTCCCCCAAGTCCCCCGATGCACAGAGCTTTGAGGGGGCGCATTCAGTCTGTTTGTTCCTTTAGAAGTATGCCTGGGAAGCCAGCGGTTGTTTGTTTCCGAAAGGTAGGAGCTCATCAGGTGGGTGGTCTTTGCATTTTCTGTGTGCTTTGATTCCCTTCCTCTCCTTTTCAGGACCACTGAGGGGTTTACTTTCCCCTCTCCCAGCAGTGCTCAGGGGGTTTGGCTGCACAGTGCATCCGTGCTGGGTTTTCCCACAGGCCCCTGCAAAGGCAGCCGGGTTGTCTTCAGAAAGCCCTGGGCGGCCCCGTGGAGGGAGCGGGGCTGCAGCTGTGCCCCCCCTCCCTTCTGCAGCAGGCTTTGATCAGGTTTTGTGGGGCTGCATGAAGCCTGACCTCCCATCTCCAGCGTCTCTCAGGTGGAAAGTTCTGTTCAGCCTGTCTGTGGCTTCAAAGGCTCTCCCTCCTTCGGGCTGGGACGAGACTGATAATGGTTCTCATTTTGCTGTCGTGTGATCTCCCAGCAGCCCCCATCCTTCCATTGACAGAATCCATTCCATTCCTTCTGCTTGTTTGCTTGGGCTGCTCTGGCCGAACTCAAACCACCTTTCTGGTTGAGGAAGCACATTGACACCCTCTCCCATTGAGGCTCTTCTGATGGCTCAGACATGGCCTCCAGCCCAGACAAAGGTGACCGGGCCGCTGCAGCCGGGCACCTGGTGAATCAGACTCTGGGCATGAGGGCAGGGCAGGTGTCTGAGGGGCAAATGACTCCCTGAGCCTGCGAGTCTGTGAGGAGGAACCCTCAGCTCCGCCCTCCCTGCCTCTGTAGTCCGGGGCTGAAGGGAGGCGATGCTTTCTGCTCCAGTTCCCCACAGGAATCCAGCCATGGGGCCTGAAGCCGCGCACTGCCCCATGCACCTGGGCAGAGCAGAGGGAAGGCCACAAATCCTGAAGTTGACTATGTTTCCCGAGAGCTCGAGCTATTCACTCTCTTGAGCCACAGGCACTAGGCCAGCCAAACTCGGGAAGCTCCTTTTCTGGCCTATGATTTCCAAGGGTTGTGGCCTTACAGCCTCAGTTCTCAGCCCAAGGGGTAAACAACAGCTAATGCGGCCACTCCAGGGCCCTCTTCCGGCTCCCACCCCACGCCACCGCTGACCCTGGACTCGGGCCTCCCAGCGCTCTGACCGGGGTGAAAGGACCAGGGCTGGACGACCACGGCGGCCGTCAGTGGGTTCCGACGGGGGTGCTGCCTCACAGAGGGCCATGTGTCTCACCACGTGGACGGGGTTAGGCTGCACACTGCCCTTCGGTTTCCTCATATTTAACATGAGGGTGGCCAAGGGCAACAGGAGCGGTCAGGAGAGCATCCTTCTTCCCCAGCCTGATAGCACAGGGCTCTTCCTTCCTTTTGATCGTACTCAAAACAACTCCTGCAATAGAACAATGAGGCCGGGAGGAGGCCAGAAGGAATTTATTATGCTGCTGCCCTGTGGCTCAGCCTTGCCTGACTTTATCTCGCACAGAGGTCTGCACGGGAGGAAATCTGGCAGGTCCTTGGGTTGTCTCCGTGCCCCAGCTCTCCCTCCAACAAAGAGCACTGGAAGGACAGGGAAGCAGCTGACGTGTTAGCCACGGCTCGGCCTAAGCCACAGCCAGAGGGGGATCAGCCTAGATCTCCTAAAACTCTGATGGGGACGCTGTGAAAGGCACAGGGACTCCTGATACATGGAGCCTGCCCGAGTCCAGCCAGGCGAGAGGGGGCCCCGGATGTGCTGGGCTGCTCAGGACAGGCCTTTCTAGAGCCCACCTCTCAGCTGGTTTCCTCTCTTCTTGGTCCTGGCTGGGGAAGGAGCTAAGCAGATGTGTCCTCTGGGTGTGGACTGTCCAGTGTCTCACTCGGCAGAGGCCACTCAGTTAGGGGTTTCGTCTCTTCCTCTAACAAGGTGAGAGAGGAAAAGCTTGGGGCCTTGGGGCCCAGAGGCCCGAGATCGGTCTCAGTTGTGACCCTATTTCCCCCGAATGTGGATACTTGGCCATCCCTCTGCCGTTAACCGGGTCTAACCAGGTTCTCTCAGCAAACTTAATCTCAGTCACCCATCACCCAACTGTAGTGTCAGTGCTGCTAATATTCAGAAAATAAACAAATCCCCTTTCATCATCCAGCTGGGCGCTGTGGGATGCTGTGGGACTCTGGACCCAATGTCTTTGTGGGGCTTGAGCCTTATTGTAATGCTGTGGATCGAGCATAGGTAGACCTGGGCTCATTTGCTGAATGACCTTGAACAGGCTCTATAACTTCTCAGAACCTCAGTTTCCTCATCTGTAAGATGGGGATGTGAACACTAACCTTACAGAATTATTTTGAGGATCAAACAAGATAATGTATGTAAACATATCTAGTATATGTTAGACGCTCTAGGAGGAGTGTGGTCATTACTACTACCACCATTTCAAACAGGTGGGAGTGTCTGATCTGACCTTCTTGAATCCTGAGTAGCCTCCTTGAGTGAGCCACGAGCCCCATGCTCAGTCATAAGGAGCAAGTACGTGAGGAAAACAAGAGGAAACAGACCCGCAGCACACAGTTAATGCAGTCCACCACAGACGCCAATAGCAAATCCAGGACTGAACTTGGTTTTACAGACCTCTAGACTCTCCCGCTCTCCAGTCCCTACCTCTCTCTGGGCATCTCCACTGTATTAGTTTCCCAGGGCTGCCGCACCAAATGATCACAAGCCTGGTGGCTTAAACAACAGAAATTGAGGACTTCCCTGGTGGTGCAGTGGTTGGGAACCCGCCTGCCAATGCAGGGGACACGGGTTCGAGCCCTGGTCCGGGAAGATCCCACATGCCGTGGAGCAACTAAGCCCGTGCGCCACAGCTACTGAGCCTGTGCTCTAGAGCCTGCGAGCCACAGCTACTGAGCCTGAGTGCCACAACTACTGAAGCCCGTGTGCCTAGAGCCTGTGCTCCGCAACAAGAGAAGCCACCGCAATGAGAAGCCTGTGCACCGCAACGAAGAGTAGCCCCTGCTCACCGGAACTAGAGAAAGCCTGCGCGCAGCAACGAAGATCAACAGAAATTCATTCTTTCACAGTTCTGGAGGCCAGAAGTCCAAAATCAAGGGGTCGGCAGGGCTGTGCTGCCCCTCGGCGGAGGATATGTCCTTGCCTCTGCCAGCTTCTGGTGGCTCCAGGTGTTCCTTGGCTTCTGGCAGCATCACTCCAGTCTCTGCCTCCATGTTCACATGGCTTTCTCCTCTTCATGTCTCTGTCTGTGTGTCTCTTATAAAGACACTTCTCATCGGATTTAGAGCCCACCTAGGTAATCTGGAATGATCTCATCTCAAGATTTTTAACTTAATTACATCTGCAAAGACCCTTTTCCCAAAGGTCACATTCACGGGTTCCAGGGATTAGGATGTGGACATATCTTTTGGGGCGGGGGGCACCGTTTAGCCCACCACACCCACTAACCCTGCCAAATGTCCTGTTGGATTATGACTAAAAAGTTAAGAGATCTCACCTGTGGCTGGGGAGAAGGCTCACTCCTCTCCAGGCTGACATCACCAGCTCTCCATTTGACCCCAAAAAGGGAGTCTGGTCCATCTTTGAAAGATAATCTGGCTGTTCATTCTTTATTTACTGGCAGGTAGTGAGGACAAGTTCCACCTGCCCTGTGAAAAACTGAGACCAACTCCCTCACGGCGTCCAATGGCAGAGCTCAATTCAGAACTGCGTCCTGGGGCCTCCTGTTTGAAGCCCGCTGCGCCTCTGAGGCTTATGAGCGAGCTGCGAGGACCTCCTTCCCAACGGTGTGATGAGTCTCCTTCCTGCCAAGTCTCAGGAAGCACTAATTCTCCCAGTGCTCAGGCCCTTCCACTTCTCTTCTCCTTGCCATCCTGCCAAGGCCCCACACTCACAGAGAACACCTAGGAGACTCCGTTCGTCTCTTTTCTCTGAGGCCTCCTCTGGCCCTACTCCCCGACCCCTCTTCTCCATTTCCTCTTCCAGACCCTTCTTCAGCCATGAAGATCTGTGTCTAACAGAAAGGGTGCCATCCCAGGTGTTGCCCAGCCCTCTCAGGAAGGCCTTCCCCCACTAGTGCCAGACTGTGAGACAAATGATAACTCTAGAGTACTTTTTATTCTTCCAATCAAATAATACTGATATGTAGATTTAACACAGGCCTTGGTTCCTTCTAGGCGGTTTCCAGAAAGAAACCAGTTCTGTGCCCTTTCCCTCTGAAGAGCCTAATTCAGCAGGGCTCTGTTGACGGCTTTCCTTTCTTCTCAACGGCTACTATTAATAACTCTGCTTTTGCAGCTCTCTCTTTCAAGGTATTCCTCCTACTTCTGGCTTGCCGATGTTGACGAGTGGCATGTGTAGCGTTCAGCGTTCACAAATGTGGGAGCTCTAAAACGCTGGATCACAAGCTAACAGAGTCCCACGTGTTTACTGGCATCTGGTCAAGGGTGGAAAAGTCACTGCGACCCTACAGTCTTGAGAATAAAGTAGGAGTGAAGACAAACTGGAAAGAAGTGAAAAGAAGCCATGGTAGACAATGAAATCCTTCAGTGTGTTCCTTGTTTAGCTAAGGATAGCGCGGCAAGGAGCCAGGTAAAGTCCATACTTTCCGAACCATCCTTCTACTCGTCTACCGAGGGCTCCAACTTCTCCGCTTTCCCTGTCCACAGGTTTGTACAGAATTTATATCTTCACACATAGACTGTGAGTTCTGTGTACACCGAAAATGGCCCTTTAGACCTGGAAGGGCCTCGTGCTACTTTAGAATGTGACTCCCAGAAGAATGAAATCTGACCTGTGCTCTTCCGTTGCTGGTGGGAATGTAAAATGGTTCAGCCACTGTGGAAAACAGTGTGGCAGTTCCTCAAAAAGTTAAACATAGAATTACTATATGATCCAGCAATTCTACCTCTAGGTATATACCCCAAAGAATTGAAAACAGGCATTCACATAAATACATGTACACACGAATTCATACCAGCACTATTCACAATAGCCAAAAGGTAGAAACAGCCCAAATGTCCATCAGTGGACGAATGGATAAACAAAAGGTGGTATATCCGTACAATGGAATACTACACAGCCACCAAAAGGAATGAAGTATTGATACATGCTACAACGTGGATGAACCTAAAAAACATGCTAGTGAAAGAAGCCAACCACAAAAGGTCATGTAATATATGGCTCTATTTACATAAAATATCTGGACTAGGTATATCCAGAGAGACAGAACACAGACTGGGGTCTTCTAGGAGCTGAGAGGAAGGGTGATTGGGGAGAACTGCCTAATGGATATGGGGTTTCCTTTCAGGGTGATGAAATGGTTTTGCAACTAGAAAGAGGTGGTGCTTGCACACAACATGGTGAATGTTCTAATTGCCACTTAATTGTTCCCTTTAAAATGGTTATATTATGTGAATTTCACCTTGATAAAAATTTAAAATGTGGGAAAAAAGAGAGTAAAAAAAACTCAAGGCTGACCTTTGTGTTCCAAACACATACCCCACCCAACCCCTGCTCTCACGCTCACTTCATGCTTCCTTCCCGGGCAGACCTGTGTGCCCATTTTCAGTGCCAGGGCACCCGGTCGGCTTATGGTGCTGATTGCCGCCAGGCTTGCTCGATTCCACTCCTCAGACACATCCTCTAAAATTCCATGACTAAAGCTGAATCTACACAGTAGCAACCAAACGTTTGGGCAGAGAACAATGGGTCCAGGTGAGAACACCTTAAGAGCCAGGCTCTTGTTTCCCAATATTTGGGTTTTGTGGTGGTAAAATGGATTTTCTAAGCAAGACGAATGGGCTTGTGTATTTCTCTGTCTTTAAGAATTTCTACAGGCTGCAAAGAAGAAAAAGAACAAAAGTGGCAAGACACCGAGAAAAACACGTTTAAGGCCTGCATAAAGCCCGTCCAGGGCTCTCTTTAAAGCTGTTGTTTGTTGAAGTTATGAAGGTAGAAAGTTCATGCTCCTATTATATTTGCTCCAACTTTGAGAAATACAAAGAGGCCTTTTAGTTTTGTGCTTCCAGGACAGAGGCGATTTGGGACTTAGAGGAGAAAAATGCCTATAAGGAGAACTGGGGACTTCTCCATGTTAACTGGGGCAGAAAGTTGTAAGTCTGATGACTGAACTGTCATTCATTCATGCCCCCACTCACTCACTCACTCAGCATGGGCCTGCCCTGTGCCAGCAGGCAATGGGTTGGCCACTGGCTGGAGCGGTCAGAGGAGACCTAGTCCCTGGCCTTGCTGCTTCTGCAGCTCAGTGAGAAAGTGGGGTGGGCATATTGGGAATGTCATGCGCAGATTACAAGTGCTCAAAGACAGAGAACCATGGGAGCACCGGGAGTCAGTGCCTGAGGTAATGGGAAAGGCCTCCAGGAGTTGGTGACATCTAAGCCCAGAGTTGAAGAAGACTGAAACAGGCGACGAGCATTTCAGGCAGGTAAGCACAGCAGCTGCATTGGCCCAAAGCCATGAAAACTGGTGCCTTATCTGGGGAGCATGGCCTCTGGAAGGCTGGGGAGGGTTGCAGAGAGGAGGGGAGGCTGTCCAGGCAGGTCAGGGCCAGGCTAGGAAGAGCCTTGCATTTGACCCAATTCTTTCTGCTGACTTTTTCTTTGTTGTAAGAACAACAGCCAGATATTTATCATAAATTATTGCCTTTAATCCTCTCAATAGCCCCTTTATACAGATGAAGACAGCGAGGCTCAGAAAGTTTAAGCGATTACCCCAAAGAGGGCCGCGCACATCACCGGGATGTATAAAGTATAAGGATATGCCCAGCATGGCTGAGCGGTTACCTCTGGAGAGGTGGGGAAGAGGATGGGTTCAGCGAGGGCATTGGAGGCTCTAACTGCATCCATCATCTTTCACTTCTTAAGCTGGGTGTGGGTCAAGGTTGCTTCTTATGCCATTTTTGTATGTGTGAAATTTTCCTGATGACTTTTCAAGCCACTGGACCAGTGCATTGGGGTAGCATCTCTGTTGGAAAGCTTGCAGTGCATGGAGGCTGAGGAGCTCTTGGAAGCACTAGATCTGCCCTTTAATGTTCCAATGCCTGCTGAGCTTCCCACTGTGTGGCATGTAAGTTGCTATGTTTTTATTCCCTTTGCCAAGGTCTCAGTGGCAACACTTGTACAGAAGAAAGAAGGACAGGGAGGTTTGACCCTCCTGGCTGTTGGGCAGATGGTTACTGGAACTGAATGTTTCCCAACTAGGGATGCAGGAGGTGAGAGGAATGAATCCAAGCTCCATTTTGTGTCCTCAGGGACAGTTTATATGCCTCTTGATGGTCATGCTCTGCGTTCTTTTTCAAGTGAATTTCCCTTCAGTTACACTGTTTGCTTTTCCTGCCAGAGCATCCTGCCCCTTCCAAAGCCGACCCAAGGAGGAGACCCAGCCCCTGCCTTCCTGGCGTGCACAGCTTAAAACAAGAGCCCTCTGCCCGTCGGACATCCTTACCATTTCCAGCTATTGATTGTAATCAGGTATGCCAGGATCTGATTTCAAAGCCCAAAGCAAACGGACTCGGAGGAATCCTCTCTCCCTACTGCTCCGGTGGGAGACAAAGGAGACTGAACAAACAGGACGTGCTGAGAGCTGCACAGAGCACTGCCCCGGCAAGATGGGCGGGCGGGATGCAGGGCTGGAATAGATGGCCTGTGAGCCGGGGCACTGCCATGTGTGGTAAATCGTGCCCAGGAGAAACAAGAAGCAGGACAAGAGGAACCGACGCACTGATTCATCTGACAGCCTCTCTAGGTGGTTCGTGATTGATAGTTACTCGCTTTCAGGGTCTAGGGAGTTATATAGAATCCCTGCACTACTGGAAGATCCTGACTCTGGCCAGGATATCTGTTGATATTTTAGAAATTAGAGAGAACTCGCCATGCCCTGTTGGGCAGGAGAGGAGTGGAACTCAGGGATCCACAGCAAGTCAGGACTGATGTGGGCTGCAAGTGGGGAAGCCCCACTGGGTGCAGCCATTTGTTTCTGTCCCTGTTTCTCTCTTTTATCCCAGACTCTGATCGCTGGGCTTAGTGACTTACACCTCGTAAACTCTCTCAATCATTAACTTGAAAAAGAGTCCAAAATCATTTCAAAGAACAGGATATAGGCCCAGGGAAAACTTCAGTACTTTCTCCTCCCCTTCCCACTGTCTACATTTTTATATGGGAGAAATCAGATTAAAATAAATGTTCATCATGTCCAAGGGTAGGAAGCAACTTACACTGGGAGAAAGGAGGTGCCCCTGGGGGTAGACCGACCCCCTCACCAATGGCAGAACTTAGTATCTGCCTCCAGTGCACCATCTTTCCGAAATACCATCATTGGTGGTTTCAGTGAGGGGTGCTTAGAATATTGTCTACAGGCCCTCCTGCTTCTTGCAGTTACTGGGGGATGCACCTGGCATTTTGTGGATGAGGCAGAAAGGACAAATGTCCTCCAGTACACAGGACAGTCCCACACAACTGAAGAACTACTCTAGCCTTTTTCTAAGAGCTGGCATGGCTAAGAAAGAAAAACCCAGCTAAGAATGGGTATGTGGAAAGCACAGTGAACATGCTAGTTACAAATAATTTCTGTTTATGTAAAGAGATGACATGATTGGAGCTTTACCTTAGTGTTGCCAGAGTGGAAACTGAGTGTGGGGTCCTTGGGGGAATTCTAGCTGTATCAGATGGACTAACTAGGGGCAGGGGGAAACCAGCAGGTACCATCCAGATTTTTCTTAAAGGGAGAGACACGAAATCCATCGTTCTACTCATAAGCAAATGACCCTCACAAAGAAGTTGAATTCTAGGGAGATGCTGAGCACAAGCTTGCAGTGTCTTTCCGGACTTCACTTATGATTCGAGAGGAACCACTGCTAGCTCTGGGGTTACCCAGCCAGGGAAGGTGGGAAAGGCAGGCCCATTAATCAACAGGTGGCGGGAGACCCCTCCAGGTGAGCCAACTGTACAAAGGGAGGACATGAACCCAGATGGAGAAGAGAAAGCCAAGAAGGAAAGAAATACCTCTCGCCCCATCCCCTGGTGTGGCCACGAGACAGATCTGCTTGAGGGGAGCCTGGAGGGATGGTCTAACCCGAATTCCCTCTCAGAACCAGTGTGACTGGAGCTTGTCTAAGGAGAACTGAAATCCTTGCTCTGCCACTCACTAGTTGTATGACCTGAAGCAAGCTACCTAAACCTGAACCTGGGTCCCTCACTTGGAAAATGGGGTTAATAGTACCTGCCCCAGAGGGTTGTTAGGGAAATAAGTGAGCATTTATTGAGCACCTTATATGTGCCAGGCCTGGTATGAGGTACCACAGTGACAGTGGCGAGAGGGCTGACAGTTTTGTGAGACCACTTATGCAGCGAGCTGAGCGCAGACACTGCCCAGCACGTGGTAGATACTCAACAAACGTCCTTAAAAATTTGTTTTCCAGTCACACAGTTATGCCGTGTGAAACAAAGGAAGGGTAGACAGGTAAGGCTTGGCTGAGTGGTGAAGGTTAAGCTTAGACCTGAATGACAGCAAAGATCCAGTCCTGGGATCCTTTTCTCCCCGCTGCCCCCCAATCCCCTTATAACCCCTACCAACCCGGCACCTGCTCGTACCAACCACTGTGCCAGGCCTTTGGACTTGACATTACATGGCGCTTTGTATCTTCAACGCTGGTTTTACATAGGAGGGAATGTCAGTAGTTTTCAGACCTCCTCATCAGAGCAAGAGTTATTCCATGGAGAGCCTGCAGGGATGCTGGAGGAGATTTTGAGGTCATATTCCCTTCAACTGGAGCAGCCCTTCTTGGTCTGTTTTATATTCTGGACCTCTAAGAAAGATCCACCTATTTATTGAGGGTCCTTAACGTGCCTGACACTGCTCAAGGTGCTTAGGACACATCACTGAAAAATCAAAGATGCCTGCCCTCCAGGGCTTATACTGTAGCGAGGAAGACACACACAACGAATGGTAAACATAATGAGTTATTTATTATGTTGCTTGGTGATGAGTGCTTTGGGAAAGTCAAAGTCGAGCAGGATGGGTGTAAGGAGAGCGGGCTGCAATTTAAACTGGGTAGGTCTCATGGAGAAGATGACATTTTAGCAAAAACTCAGCAGTGAGGGAGTCATGGTAATATCTGGGGAAGGAGGTGTGGGCTTCAGCTACGGGACTGTCTGGGGAAGAAGCATTCCAACAAAGCGTTCTGAGGTGCAAAGGCCCTGAGGGGAGGAGGAGCACGGAGATCCAGGTGGCTGCAGCAGGTGAGCGAGGCGGGGGTGGGGGGGGGGGGGGACCATGAGAGGGGACAGCACGTGGGGCTTTAAGGACAGGGGAGGGACTTTGCTTTCAGTCTGAGTGAAAAGGGAGTCACTTCAGAGTTTTGAGCAGAGGAATAGCACGATCTGATTTGTCTTAAAGCTGGAGGACAGGTCAATGTAGTAACCCAGGTGCAGACTGCAGTGAAGGTTGGAAAACCATCTGTTCACCAACACGGTCACCCTCATGGGTCCCTTGGGCTGAAGACTGGACAGATTATTTCTGTTCCCATTTTACACACTGGGGAATTGTGACTCAGGGAGGTCACAGGGGTTCGCTGAGGTCACAGAGCTGGAAGGTGGCAGTCTGGAAATTGAAGTCCTATTGTCTCCTCTGAGTTGGTCTCGGTGGATTGCTGGGTACCAGGATCTGTCTGCTCCATGGTGTCCACGTGGCTCTCTTGTATCCTTGACGACTCTTTTGACGCAGGAAAAAGACCATCTGGGACTACAGTAGTCCTCCCTAATCTGCGGGGGATGTGTTTCAAGACCCCCAGTGCCTGAACCATGGATAGTACTGAACTCTATATATAGCATACTTTTTCTTTCCTTATTAAGTTGAGAGCTTTCACCTTTTCGCTCCAAGGAAGCAATTTACGGCTCCTCTTTGGCACATCCGAATTGCCAGCATCACTACTCTTCCACTTTGGGGCCATTATTAAGTAAAATAAGGGTCACATGAACACAAGCATGGTGATACAGTCAATCTGATAACCCAGAAGGTTACTAAGAGACAAATGGGCAGGTAGCGTATACAGCATAGATACGCTGGACAAAGGGATGATTCACGTCCAAGTCCGGATGGAGCCGGACAGTGCAAGTTTTCATCACACTAGTCAGAACGGCACGCAGTTTAAAACTTATGAACTGTTTATTTCTGGAATTTTCCTTTTAATATTTTCTGGCCATGGTTGACCGTGGGTAGCTGAAACCATAGAACGTGAAACCACGGATAAGGGGGGACTACTGTATCTTGTTTTTCAAAATTAGCATTTTACTTAAGTTACACATTGAAAAAACCCAGTTTTCCCTTAGGCTTTAAAGTTTACCTTACAGATCTTACTTTATTCTCTTAGAACTCGTAGATGCTCAATAAAAGCCCGTGGCTGATGTCCTCACGTTTCAAAGATCCTTTCTTGTCTGATGCCTCAACGATGCACCCAACATATCCCCACCTAGTACATCCCACTTCGTACATCCTACAGTAAATCACACCGGAAAGGAAGAGAGAGCTGTGCTGGCAGCCTGGGGTGAAGGTGTCACTGGGCCATATGGGACCGATGATGGGGGGTGGGGTCGGAGGGTGCTAGGGGGTCCAGGCCCAGAGGGCCGACTTCCTGCCAGGCCCTGTGCTGCTGATCAGGGCACCGCAGGCAGGAGATTCAAGAGGCAACCGGATGGAGGAAGAGCAGGGAATTGTTTCCCCTTCCCCTATTCCCTATCTCCCTTCTCATCCTGACTCTGGAGAAATATTTGTGAGGGCAGAGGGGCAGGCTGATTTTGTTTCTACCATGTCGATTAACAGAGGCTCACGGGGCAGCTTTGCAGCCGGGGGCCCTCCAGTCCCTCTCCCTATGTCTACCAACCACCTCCATAGTCTCTCTGGGTTCCTCTACCTCTTCTCCTCGCCCCTCTGCCTCTCAGGACTCCAGTCCTCTCCTCCCTCTTCCCCCCCTCCCCTCCATTCTTTGGGCCTCAGAGCTCTCAGCACCTCCCCCCTCCACGTTTCCCTCCAAACCCCACGCTCTTTGTTGCTGAATTCAAGGTTCTCAATACAGTAAAGCTTTGATGATTTGCCTCAACTGAGGAGGAATGTCAGCTTAAATTAATGAGGGGTCTGAATAATAGAATTTTAAAGCAAAGTTTAGTTGCTTTCACGTTGTAAGGCATCCTTTCCAGGGTAGAAGCCTTTGCATTTGCATGCAGTAAGAGCTAACGCTGAGAAATGGGGCAATATGTCTTAGACACCCTTTTAAATGCTTCAACAGAAAAGAGCCCTTTATAATTGGCATATACTTTCTTTGACTCTGAATGTTTCTGCTCCTCAAACTTTTCATTTTTAGTGACCAACATTTCTTTTTATTACCGTGATTTTACTGGGCTTCTCACAGAGCCACAGTTTCATTTCCTGAATTCTTTATGACAGAGACATTTCCACGTTGAAAGTCTCTTTAGACATTCTTAATTTTCAATTACACGAGCAATACATGAATATGTTCATGTATAAAAACCTTAAAATAACAAAAAAATAATAAAACCTTAAAATAACAGTAAATGAAAACCTTATAAATAATAAAGTAATTTCTGTGTTTCAGCTTATCATGCCGCTTTCCTTAAGTTGGTGCTAATGCATCATCTATAACAAGCTATCCCGCACAAAACCCCCTTCTTTGGGGCCCTATCTAAAAGGGAACCACCTACATCTGACTGGGTCTTACTTGCCCTATTTCCTTACTGCCTCTCTGCCACATTCCATTCCCACGTCTCTGCCAAGAATACTCACCAAGATGAATGTTAACAATTAATAAATCTAGATAAGGGTACTTGGGTGTTCATGATACTGTTTCCTCAACTCTTCTGAATGTTTAAAAATTTCATAAGAAAAACTCACCAAATTCTAAGAACAGCAATACGGCCAAGTGACCCTTGGAAGAAAAGAGGACCAGTTCTAGTCGCCACTGTCTTCCTCCTTCTAGGGATTCCCATGCCTGCATTGGGCAAGGCTGAGCCTCATTTATAGGTATAGTAGAAAGGTAATGCATGGTGTATTTCTTAGCAATGTGCACACTTTTGTAAGCCCTTTCATGCATATTCCTTTCCTTTGGGGTATAGGTAAGGCAAATGTTGTCCCCATTTTACAGATGAGGCAACCAAGAGG
Organism: Monodon monoceros; assembly: GCF_005190385.1. NCBI lineage: Eukaryota > Metazoa > Chordata > Mammalia > Artiodactyla > Monodontidae > Monodon > Monodon monoceros. The sequence continues at coordinate 141,080,870 of NW_021703778.1, read as the reverse complement.
TTTAGTGATACTGCCTAATAATACCGGCTCACTTATTACTTTCTTACTAGGCAGCAGGCATTCTTCTAGGCATCGACGTGTATTAACTAATTTCGTCCTTATAACAACTCTGAGTTACATGTATAACTTTCCCAAGATTACAAAGCTAGTAAGTAGTGGGCTGGAATATGAACCTGGCAATGTACTCATGACCCCGAGTTCTTAAACACCTACATCCTCATGTGATGACATTACAGGTGTCTTTCTAGTATTCCAAGAGTGGAAATCTGGCAGCCTCCAGGGTTCATTCAGACTGTAAATGTGCTCATTTGGCCTACACAGTATTTTATAATTTTTGAATTAGTTTCCATAATTTAAAGATTTAGTTAAAGAAAAATTTCATCTGAAAATCCAGATTTCTGGCTTCCCTTGAAAAATCAGAAGTTCTGGCAACATTAGGCTGGCATCCCACATAGTAACAATTGGCTGGAGCTGGGTATGTGCTGCCCCTTTGGACAGGGCATACTCTTTCCACGGTGTCACAGTCCCAGCTACTCCCAATTATTGCACCTGGCCTCTTTTTGCAACTCTGTTACCTGTTTATCATGAGCATTTGAGTTTGCAACCCCTCCCTGTAAAAAACTACTACTCCAAAGAAGTATAAGGTAATATGTGCCCTGGTGCTATCAACACACTACCTAAGTCATTTATTCGTCCATCTGTCTATCCATCCAACCATCCCTTCATGGATCTATCCATCCATCTGTCTTTTTACTGTGTCTCAGGTGTCCCAACCTAGCTTGGCCATTCTCAAACTGACAGCACAGAGTCACACCTGCCATTTCTTGACCAATATCTACTTTTCTCTCACTCAGTATTAGAAGGGTAGCATCAGAGGAGGGAAGATGATCTGTTGAGGGAAACAGCATTATGGCAGGTGTTATGGACTGAATGGTATCCCCACCCCCAAATTCATATGTTGAAGCCCTTATCCCCACTATGACGATATATGGAGATAGGGCCTTTAAAAGGAAGTAATTAAGGTTAAATGAGGTCAGAAGAGCAGGACCCTAATCCAATAAGACTGGTGTCCTTACAAGAAGAGGAAGAGACACTAGGAGTGCACACAAAGGAAAGGCCATGTGAGGACACAGCGAGAAGGCATCCATCTGCAAACCAAGGACAGAGGTCTCAGGAGAAACCAAAGCTGCCGGCACCTTGATCCTGGACTTCTATCTTCCAGAACTGGGAGAAAATAAATTTCTGTTGTTTAAGCTCTTCTATGGTATTCTGTTATGGCAGCTTTAGCAGATGCATACAGCAGGGGATTGTTTTCCATGTGTCCCCTGCCCACCCCTTCCACCTCCCCAGCCCCTGGCCCGTTTCCTTGGCGCAGGTAATCACCTAACACCTAAGGGCATCTGGATTAGTTACTAAGAGAAGTGGCCAGCAATCCCAGTTAAGAAGGCCTATTATTTCTCCAGGGGTGTGAACCCCACCAACAGATGGGCTGGGAGGGTAGGGAAAGGGCTGGGAAGATGCCACTAAAGAACTCTACCAGTGGGATGCACTCAGGACATTTTGCTAAACCTGAAATGGGGGAGATGTCGCCTGACATCTCAGCCTTTGGAGCTGAGACGTGGGCATGAAAAGTATTAGCAAAACTCAAGTTGGCTTAAGGAACATTAAGAGTTACTGCTCCATCCAGTTGGGTGCTTGGATTTAGCAAGCTGTTTGTGTCCGGAGAGTCTGAGTTCAGGTTAAACAGACTGATTGTCAGAATAGTTACTGCAGAGTTGGCTTCATCTTAAGCCTTCCTATGGGTCCTCCAGGTGTTCTAGTGAGAGAGGCTTATGTTATTAACACAAAGATGGGTGGTTGCTGATTAAACCCAGAGGGGCCTAGAGAGCTGGGAGAAAGCCAAACTGGCTTCTTCTGCTCCATCTTTGCATCAACTTTCAAGCTGTTAGAGTGGTAATGACTGTGGAAGGGGGATGGTTGTGCTGGAGAGAGAGGTTGGACAAACCCCAGATTGGTTCTCAGATCCCAGGGGACAGCCAATGGCAATAGACTTCAACCCCAGACTGGAAATGAAATGAGCAGAGATCTGGAAGCGATCCAGAGGAACTGGCTCTAGAATCCCACAGCAGCAGGTTTAGAAGCACCATTGGAACCACCTTCTCTGCCATCTTAGGTTCCTAGGGAAACTCTGTAATTTTAGTCAGTAGATAAGAGTGTCAGTCATAGGACAAGGTTTGACCAATGATTTAATCAACAGTGACACACTCAGAGCTCAGGAGAGAGCAGGAAAATACAGGGTTGTTTAGATTTCCCTTTAATGAATTTCTAGCCTCACGTCCACTGAGAGGAATATGGAAATACTGAAATTTGAATGTAGATGGATTGGGTTGGGTTTTTACCACCATCTGATGAGGTATACAGGCAATGGTCTTTGATGAATAAAAGGCAAAGCTCAGTATCACCATTCAATTCTCCTCCTAGTTCTCTGGTTGATGTGTGAATTTAGACAAAGCACAATTTCTCTGACTCAGTTGAAATAGGGCAACACCACACGTGACCAGTCCTCCAAAAACATCACGAAGATTTGTGAAAACTGCCAATGAAGGGCTTTGTGCATCTTCGGGGGAAACTACTGGCAAAGACCTTATCTAAACAGAGTCCTTCACTTGTGTTCAAAACCTTACTTTGAAAGTAAATAGTTTGGCACTTATTATTCAAGGGTCTGGGACCAGGGCTCCCTGAGGCCTGAGGATGGGGGCCGGGGAAAGGCAAGGGTCTGAGATGGGGACTAGGGATCCCCACAGGGGTCAGAAAAAGGTCTGGGGGATTAGCAGAGCCAGAATACGTTCCCTCTCTGCTAGGTCAGGGTTCCTCAGCGGAACTTTCCTTCGCTTCTGCTGACGTCTGGTTTTGGGGAGAGGGAAATTGCTGCAAAGATTGGGAGAAAGAGCAAAGGGACTTGGTCCTGGTGGGAATGAGATTTTCTTTAGCTAAGAAAGGGTTTTATTTCCATTTCTCCTTCCATATCACACCTTCCCCAGTCTTCCTTCTATTCTCAAATACATGTTAAGACCTCTTCCTTACCACTCACTAGTCATACACCTCCGTGACTGGGTACATTTTTATTTTTTAGTTAATTAATTAATTCGGTTGCTCCGCGTCTCAGTTGCAGCAGGCGTGCTCCTGAGCTGTGGCTCGCGGGCTCCCCAGCTGCAGCATGTGTGCTCCTCAGCTGCAGCCAGCAGGCTCCTTAGTTGCAGCTCGCAGGCCTTAGTTGTGGCTCACCAGCTCCTTAGTTGTGGCACGCAAACTCCCAGGCGGGGCATGCGTGTGGGATCCAGCTCCCCAACCAGAGATCGAACCCCGGCCCCCCGCACTGGAAGCATGGAGCCCCAGCCAACTGCACCACCAGGGAAGTCCCTGTGATGGCGTACTTTAACAGGACGAGAAGTAGGATACTGGAGTCGGGTTGAGGGATGAGCAATAATGGGGGACCAGGCTGCAACAGGGGAGATCAGGTGATCTCCTGATGAGATCTTCCTGATGAGAAGAGGAGGTAGAAGCAAGAGAGTGAATGAGTATCTGTGTAGCAGTCCAGTTAAGGGTACAAAGAGCACACTCCAGTTCATCATCCATCTCACCCTCTCACGGGCCCCTCTCGTGGCGCTGCCTTGCCCACATCTGCTGCTGGTTAGGCAGCCATGCTTTCGGCCCCTCCTTCAGCCCACAGCGGACTGGCTGGCTAGTGACCAATGATGTTAACCGAGACAAAACAATAAGATGAGCCTATGCCAATCATATTCTGTCTTAGGAATTCTAACTAGGAAATACCAAGGAAAAAAATCCAATGGGCTTGGAGTTGAAAGGCTGAGGTGGAGAGAGAGGAGCTCAAGAGACCAGGACGAGCCACATGCCAGCTCAAGTTTTGAATAAGCAGAACTATAGTATGTAGGGCATGTCTGCTGGGAGAGAGAGTTGCCTTGGACAGATATGCAGAGAGAAGCAGTGTCTCTAAGGAAACGAATCCCCAGGGTTGCCTTTGCTCCTCAAGGATCTCCAATTCCAGACCACCCGTATCCTTAACAACACCTGTCCCCTTTTACCTAAGGTAACTGAGATTTTTCTCAATGGAAAGACCCAACTGTAACAGTTTGCACAAGTTCTGTGTAGGTAAGTTAAAATCGAATTATTATCTGAAGACATTTTCTTTGGGGAAAATGAGTAGGCTGGTTCCCTTAGCAAGCATGACCTACCACCACTGTTTATTTGGAAGCATCTTGTGTACTTGAGATTAGATTTTAGGCAGGAAATGGTGTGACCTAATTTTTCCCTTTGTTATTCTGATGTCAAGGCAGGTCAAGACTATGTTTCAGTCCTAAAGAAAGGAGATCTTGGCGTCTACAAAGAGCTAGTTTGGTCTAAGAAAGGTAAGTCCTTTCTAAGTTACTAAGATTCAGGTCTACAAATCTCTCTGAGGGAAGCTTTAAAACCATGAGTTTTTACCAAGTTAAAAGGAGCAGAGAGGTGTGGCAGCCATGTCGGTTCACCAGCGAGATCTCGTGAATCATTTCTCATCTCGGATTTCAGGGCTCAGGAGGGCTAAACTGGAAGGAAAACTGAGAGCAGCTCTTGTCAATACGAGACCTCATCCATTATGTCCACAGCCTCTTGGAAATGTCCCCCAGCAAGGCTGCCATCAGCACTTGACTGAAAACACATGGAAGCAGCCCACTCAGAGCAGGAATTCATTTTTGGAAGAATAATAAGGGAAAGTTTTTCTTTTTCTTCTCTTTCTGCTGCTGGGAAATCTGCTTTCTGGAAAAGTCGCAGGGATTAGAGGGAATTTGAATCATGTCCGGTAACAAGGGAGGGAATGGAAGCAGAAGGGCATGTTTCCAGAAGCCTTTTCACACAAAGCATGATGGTCCTGGGCAACTCAAAGTGAGCTGTTCTATCTTAGACGTATTATTGAAATCGGGCCATGGCTCCCTTTAACCCATTATCTTTCCCCAGAGTGAATAGTATCTGATAGCTTCAAGGGAAAAGTACCCAGAGTTAATTGGTTTTCCCTGGCTACTCCTCTTTTTCAAAAAGGTCACGTGTGGACTAAAATGGGCTGCAAAACGATTTGGTCTTCAACTCTCAACACTACCTTGTAAGTCTTTGATAGACGCCCAGTAATCCAAGGGAAAGGCACAAGGGGTGGATGTGAAGGAAGGAGACATTTGCCAGCTCCCTGGGTCTACAGTATGCAGCAGACATTACAAGTGTTTGCCAATCTACGGTTCTCCTTCCATTCCAAATACAGACGAGGTTCCCAACTCCAGGGACGACATGACTGCTTGGTCATGAGAGAGGTGATGTGTGTCGTTTCTTAGAGGAGGCCCTTAATTGCCAGTGCTCAACCTCCTTCTCATTCTTCCCCTCCTAATGGCAAGGGTGAAGTGCATGTTTATACTGAAACGAACTACTGAATCATCACATGGAGGACAGCCTCCCGGGAGGGTCTCTCAGACATGCACAGGCCTGGTTTTAAGTCACTGAGAGTTCATGGGCTTGTTTGTTTAAGCAGCAAAACCAAGTCTGTCCTGACTTATGCCCGCTATTCATTGGTCATCTCTCCTCCCAGCTCTGTTTGGAGTTCTGGAGCACCTGTGCTGCATCTGAACCCCCCCCCTCACTGAAATTCAGAGAAGTAGGCAATGTGCTTTCTCTCGCACTTAGGATATTCATCTGAGAAGCGTGATGGACTGCTCCCTTCATTTGAGTAAAAGCAGCCTCTGGTGAATTCTATAGTGGAACAAAGAAGGTCCTTTCATAGCTGTAGGACAAAAGTGATGGTGATGATATTAAAACCAAAGCTTGGGGAAAAAATGACCCTCCCAAGTGGTTCTAAGACCACGATTTTTAGGACAGAATCTGATACTTTGCACTTCCTCTTGCCTTCATTCCCCTCTCCTCCATTACCTAATCCTCATCACAACTCCGAAATTCTCACTTGGCAATCCTGGTTTTGCAGGACAAACTTCTACAGTCCCGTCTCCGAGCAGTAACTTTGCTCACAACATACAACTAAAAGTCACTGGGCACAGAGTTAGGCAATTCTGGGTTAACCCAGAAGTGTTCATTCCGTGGGCTGATAGGGACCACACACTTCTGAGTCTTCACCAGGACTGCCGCACATCAACAGAGCAGCTAGGATGCTAGTACAATTAGGGAGACAAAAGTTGGACTTTGCGTTATATGTGTATATGTACACACACACCAAGAAATTACTTCATCGCATCCAAGTTCAATAAAAGTGATTAACAACTCAAGATGCCTCCCTAGCGTTCCGTGGGTGGTACCAGTTTGGCAGATTTTCAGCTCATGAATGCCACCTGTGTCTTCTTCCATGTGACTATTCCCTGGGGGCACCTTTCCTATGCATGTCTCCTCATTTTTAATAATGGTGAAAAGAGAAGGAGACAGTGATGGAACCTCTACCATATTCTCTTCAGTCACTTCTCCCATTGGAAGATCCAACCACCAGTATTGCTCTGATGATTCTTTTATTTGGAAAATATTCACTGAATTTTCTATTGTGTGTACAGCATTGTGCTGAGTCCCTTAGTGAGGATGACTTGTAATAGATACGAACAGAAATACTACAGGGGTGAGTGGGGAGAGGAAGAAGCAAGATTACCTGGGTTCAAGTGCACATTCCATCACTTTCTAGCAAGAGACTGAACTTTTCTTGCCTCCTTCCTCAGCTGCAAAGAAGGAACGATGTGAAGTCCTACCTTGTGAAACTGCGGGGAGGATCAGATAAGCAGATGCACGTACAGCGTGTGTGAGACACACAGCAGCACTGAGTATTGGCACAATGCGAGGACAGTGCTTAGGTCCTGTCCTGGCAGCATGGTTCGTGGTGAAACACCTTGGAGTAGGAGAGCACAGGGACTGATTTGTCTGTCAGTCACTGGGGGTAGAGCACTGTCTTACTGTTTCCTGGGGTCAAAAAAAAAAAAAAAAGGCCTCAAGTAGGAAGCCATTTAATCTTTGACATCTGGGACCAAGATATGTTTTCCTCGTACCTTTCTCAGACACTCCTGAGTGCCCACTTTAACGTGTGAACTGCTTAGCTTTTCTTTCTTGGTGGACAGTGAAAGTGCAGAGAGACTGAACTAATAGTTACAGAGAACAAAATATCTTTCTCAACTTTCGTAATAGTCCCTGGCTGTTTGAAAATAGCCAATTCATATTCAAGAATTCACAGGAAATGTACATTGAATCAGCTACAAAAACTCAGCTTGGTTTTCACAAATGTTCTATTGAAGACCACACGCTCTCCAAAGGCACCTCACTCAGCGAGACAAATGACCACAGTCTGGAAACTCTGTATCCTCCACCTCTTCCAGGTCCATCAAAATCTTTCTCGCCCTCCAATGCCCAGCGCATTGTTTGCTCTCCAGGAATACCTTCCTTGATTCACTCCAGCTGGATAAAACGTCCCTCCTTTGGCCCTTGCAGCCTGTGGCTTGGGCGTGCATCTATAATGTTAACTTTATTTTCTTCTGCTTTACATTATACTTAGGAGTTCACGAGTCTTTTCCATTCCTTGTAATACACAGAGCCTATTTTTTGAGCTTTGCCTTAGCATTTGGTATGTAGTCAACAAACACTGAGTTGTTAAAGGATTTTGTCATCCAACCATTCTTCACCGATTGGGTACTTACTTTGTGCACAGCACTCTGTTGGGCATTGGTAGCAGACATGAGATGGGACAAGACTTGATTCTAGCATCCAAGGCATTTAAAAACCTCTGAAGGGGAGCAGATACAAAGTGATTCTACAGAGGGCAGCTTGAGCGTCACCAACGATTTGGGTAAAAGAGGTCCCAGTGCCAAAGGCTGGGAAGATCTGATGTCTGGCTTTGAAGGGGCTAAAGCCCACAGCCTTGAAGCTTTGGTTGGAAACCTCATGGAAGAAGGAGGGGGTAGGCTGGGTGTTCTGCTAGGAATGACTAAATTATCCTATGGGTCACCAATTGATTTATTTGCTAATTGACTGGCCCAGCCTTGGGCTTTGGATCTAAAGAAATCATTTCATCCTTTATTAAATACTGCAGGAATCTCACTCTTTGTTCTGCAGGGCTCTACACAATGTACCAGTGAAACTTGAATTTACACCACAATAGGTGTACCACTAATGACCTTCCAAATGCCATTAATACCATACATGTCCCGCTTCTCAGTTGGATCCGAACCTGTCAGTGAATTCTGAGCCCATCGACCTCCCTCTGACAAAAGAGCAGACCCTCATGCCCATGCCCGCCCCCAGCCTCCCCCATCTTTCCATGGTTTCACTTCTCAATCAGTTACTCTTTGGAGACCCCAATTCCTTTACACCTCCTCTTTTTGTTTAGTGGACAATATACTTTATTCGGAAATGTTCCCTCCTGTAATTACAAATCCTGTTAGTCATCCTCTTCCTCTCCGCAGGGGGATCGTGGGCTTTCATTAATTAATGTGGTTAAACCGCTTTGAGGTGCCTGGTTGAAAGGTGCTATATAAGTGCAAATTATTATTATTATGGCTGTTGCCATCCCATGGCGGCAAAGCCTACAGCCCCAAGCATCTAGAGACCCGAACAAAGGCCTCTTCATCTTCACCTTCCCTGTTAGGTCTGAGATGGCTGGCTCAATGGTAAGGAGGGGGGGTGCAAATCTGTTACCATCTCAACAGCAATCAACTAATTAATCCCCATTATGTTGGCTTCCGTTTCCTTCTTCCAAGCAGCCCGGTCCTGTTTCATTTCACAAATCACGCCCCCATCAGCTCTAGACAAAGGTCATAGTGTCCCTATGGCCTCTGTTGGTCTAAAGGAAAAAAAAAAAGAAAAGAGAGGGAGAGAAAGAATGTTTGAAAAACCGTTGCTGTCATGAAATGCACTAACTTCTCACTAGCAGTCGAAATAAACCTCTCCTTCCCACGGCAGCCCTCTTACACACATACCTGTCTATTACCCAGGGAGCCAATGGCTTTGCAAACCTGAGACACCCAGAAACTCAGCACAGGTGTGGGTTAAGGCCCCACAGCCCTGGCTTGACTGCTGATAGCTACAGACAAAAGGGGAGCCTTTCTGGGCTGGGTGGGAAGAGGTCATCCAGAGAAGCGGGAGCCCCTCTTCAGCTTCCTCTACTACCCCCCAAGGTTTCCCCTGAGAAAGCCAGCTGCCATCTGTAGCCAGGAAGCCCTCACAAAGACCAGGGGTGGGGGGCATGATTTAGATGTTTTGTGCTACACCTAGCACACCCCAGCCCTTAACAAATGCTCGGGGCTTCCACTACGATGGGAGCCATTGAAAGCAGCCCTGTGGGGGAGACTTGGCCTCTCGAGGGGATGCTGCTGACCAAAATGCTCCTTACAAGGTTTTGCCTCAGACCCTTTGTTAGCGTGGACGTGGGTGAGCCTCAGGGGGTCATGTCTTCATCTGCCTCCATTTATCCTCCCTATTGAAGGGCTCCTTCAGGACATTGGTCAGTCTCTGTGGGAAGTGATTTGGAGAGCAACAAAAGAACTTGGGCCCTTTGGGGGGCCTTCAGAATTCAGTAAACATCTGGACACGGAAGGCCAGGTTCTCAAGCAGTCTAGCTGGGGAGATGTCAAAAGAGAGGAAAAGCTGTGTGTGCAATGCAAGCTTTGAGTCCTGTGGCAACATTTGTTGTCGAAAAACACAGACGTCCCAGTAGGTAGATAGGAAGATTTTTCAAAGGCTCCTCTATCGGTCAGTTTTTGTGAGTGCAGTGCACTATTTGTCAGCTCTCATGGCATGTGTGAGGAAACTGAAGTTTCACATGGCTACGGAGCAGCATGCGATGGATCTTCTGATTCTGTACGGACTGTGAATAACCCAAGGTTGCATAAGCCTGTCCTGGGAACTGTCGTTAAGCATTTCTGTTATCCTTGAGATTTGTAAACCACTTTCTAGTCCAGGTGATTTGTTGGCTTCTCATCATCATGAGCACATTTTCATTGACAAAAAAAATGAAGTAGCGAGGCTAAGTGATTTACACTTCATCACCCGGTAAACGTCAGGATCTGAACTCTTGACTCTCAATGTTCCCTTTATTGTTGAATCAATCCATTTAGAACACATTAGTCAGCACGTTTCAACATCAGTCACATGGCGCTAATCAGCATTCCACAGCGGGCCTGAATCTATCCTCAAACAGCAAAAGAAGCTGGCGTCTGTCAAGGGACAATGGAATGCCATTTTCGTCAGTATTCAGGAGCTGACATCCAGTTCAAGTACCATGTCCTCTCAGGAACCTTCCTCAGTCATCCTAGATGGAATGAGTCTATTTCCTCTATCCTTTCAAATCCCATTGTTTGAACCTTGATAATAGGTGTGGCAGTTTGCTTTTGATTGCATGTTTTGTTTTTGAGCTAACTAGATTGTGAGCTATTAAAAACAAGGGACCTTTTTTTTTTTTTTTTCAGCCTATCTCGTCAGAGCACCATGGTTTACAAAGGATAGATGCTTGAGAAATACCTGCTTAACTGAACTCACTGAAATGGAGCTTAAGTCCTATTCCAGAAAGAACTCCAAGTCCTTTTGGAAGAGGTCTTCAAAGAAAATCAACAACCTGAATTGATTTAACTTCTTTTGATATTATTACCTGGGCATTTTCACAAATGCAAATTGTTAACTGTTAATTGTTAAAGATAGCCAAATGGCTTCCCGGTTCTAAAAGAGGAGCGTGGATCTAGTCTAACTACAGTCCAGGTCTTGGAATAAAGTTTTTCTCTGTAACCTTATTCCAACTGACATTTTGTTCCATGTCTTTTGTTTGTTTGTTTGTTTGCTTTTTTTTCGTTTTTTTAAGTGGAGACAGGAGAAAACGTTTTGGAAAAAAAATGTGTTTAGTCTCTGACTCTGGAACCAAATTTATACCCTGCCTTGTGCTATAAGCACTAGTAGCTCTTGTTCAAGTATTTTTCTTGAATAGTGCACAATAGCAGAACATGTACTAAGTTTCTGATTGACAGAGATTCTGTCTTGGGAGGGGGAACAAGATTTCTGGGTGCTGACCTTTGGTGGCATTACTGGCTGTGATACTCCTCTGCTCTAGACTCTGCCAAAGAAGGTCCTGATAGCATTTTAAATATATAATATTTTTTCTTTTTTTTAAGAACAGAAAAGAGTTTTATTTGAGCCAAACTGAGTACTAGGCTGGAACCCCGCTTTCCAGATAACTCTGAGAAACTGCAATATTTATGTTGCATTTCAACATTATGCAACAAGTCCCGCCCTAGGGTCTGTACTGTTGTACCCTGGGGCCTAATCTCTGCAACTGGGCTCTTCTGAAAGAAATGTGTCACTAAATATTCATCTCCTCTTCTCTCTCATGATAATAGAACTCCCCAAATTTAGGTGGGCACATGGCCACCGAGATTAACAACTACATTTTCCAGTCTTTCTTTCCATATATCGGTAGATTGGCAGAGATAATGTGTGTAACTTCTGGTTGATATCCTTAAAGGAAGGGGGTTGACCTTTCCTCCCACCAAATCTCTACCCCACACAACTCCTGCTACCTGGATGCAGGACATGATACTGAGCTATTTTGGACCATGACAACAAGGGCAACATCCTAGGTATGATGGAGCAACAGGCTAAGACCCGGGGCCCCTGGACCAACATGTGGGGCCGAGCTGCTATACCAGCTCTGGACTGCATTCCTCCACAGTGCTATGTGAGAAAGCAGTCAACCTCTACCTGTACACCACTGTTAATCTACGTTGTGGTTCCACCCAGCCAAATTTATAACCCAACTATACTTAGGAAATTTCTTGAGGGATCACTGTATCAATGTGACTGTTCCATCTTAGTTTAGAATTTCGAGATTCAAGATTCAGGATGGGCCTAGAGTATCCCAACAGAGGTTCATGAAGCCTGAGAGATAAGTTGTCACAGGGGCTGCCATGATGGAAGACAAGGGGGCCCAAATTCATTTCTGATTTTATAAAAATCTTAGGAGCCTCGGCTGAGTACTTGGGAACAGCTGCAAACCCAATTTTGAGGCACTTCACCTTTCTGGAACTCAGTTCCCTCATCTGAAAATGAAGGTGATGAATGGAACGAAAAGATCCCTTTCTGGGAGGTGTATATAGTTAACTTTAGGAGGAGTAGAATAATTTCTGTCAGTTAATCATGTAAGTATATGCATAAATCACATGCACTGTGCAGAAGACCCCTCTAGAAGCTACGGAAACTTACACCTCAATGGCGGGGATAAAAGAGGCAGCCATAAAGAAACACAAGAAGATTGCCCATGGAAACATGACGGTGAATTTATAATTATAGGAATTGATCCACTATCTCCAGAAGAAGTATAAATTGGCAAACCTCTTTGGAGAACAATTTGAAAATATATAGTAAAGATAAAAATGTGCATCCCCTGACTAGCCATTCTACTTTTTGATATATACCTAGAGAAATCCTCACACCTGCATACCAAGAAACATGGGCAACAAGATTCATTAAGTTAACAAGTAATCAAAATTTTTGTCAGTGGGGGAATGGATAACATGTGGTACATTCATACAGTGGATATGGATACCTCAGTTAAAATGAAAGAACATGATCTATGTGTATCAACACAGATATGTTGCAAAAACATAATGCTAAGTGAAAAAAGCAAGCTGTGGAATGATGTGTATAATAAACCGTTTATGAAAATTTAGGATGCACTCAAAACAAATCTGATGTTTGGATTCACATATATGTAGAAAAGTTTTTCAGAACGGGGAGAAGGATATACATCAAACCCTGGAGAGCTTTTACTTCTGTGGAGGAGCGCAGGGGAGAGAAGGAACGGACTTGGGATAGGAACAAAGGAGTTTTGAATTTTGTAAGGTTTTATCCCTGCAATTAAAAAAAAAATCTGAAATTAGGAGTTTGGGATTAACATATACACACTGCTATATATAAAATAGATAAACAACAAGGACCTACTGTATAGTATAGGGAACTATACTCAATATCTTGGAAATGGAAAAGAATCTGAAAAAGAATATATATGAATAACTGAATCACTTTGCTGTACACCTGAAACTAACACTGTAAATCAACTATACTTTGATTAAAAAAAAATCTGAAAAGAAAAAGACAAAATATTAACATTTGTTAATTCTGGATGTTAGAGTCATGGGTTTGCTTTATTATTTTCTGTAATGTTCAGTATTTAAAATATGTTTTCCACATTGAAAACAAAATCTCTCTTTGAGGCTAACAGTGAGAGGAAAAGAAAGGACCAAAGAAAGGGTCAGTGCAGGACGATGTCATGGAGGGAGGGGATGTGAAGTGAACGTTGAAAGAGAAGGAGAGACTCTGCAGATGGGAGCCCTGCCTCTCTGCCCTGGGAAGCACCTCGTGGAGGGGCAGGAAGAAGCAGCTCAGGACAATACGACAGGCCTGCTCTGCCCTCTCCTCTGTGACCTGTGCGAGCGAGTTCACTCTGCTCCACTGAATCCCAGGGCTCTCTGCCAGGCTCCCCAATCCATGCCAGGCTGTGCCAGGTGTGTGGGTGATATTTACCAAGCAGACACCTCCATACCTGGATGGAAACAGACTGAGATTCTTCTGGGTCACTTTGAGTCCACTGGGCAGAAACATTTAGATGGGTTACTGATTCTAACTGAAATCTGATGAAATCAGATCGTGGTATTTGGGGAAAAAGAATTTTTCAATGAATCATCCAGTTGGCTCAGTGACTAAGAAAATGGGGTGGAAGAATGTAACTCAACTTTGTGACAAAGGAACAAACAGAGGAGATTAATGCCTTTCCAACATGCTTCGAAAGCTGGTCAAATAACCACTCTTGATTTTACAAGAAAGATGAGGCACATAGCTTTCCAGCTCTTAAAAAAATCATTGTTTCTTTGTTTTCTGGTTTATTCCGAGTCCCTATACTGGGTTATAGTATAGGGACTGGTTGGAAAAACAGAAAACTAGCTTTGTTTCTAGACTTCTCTGGACCTATCTCAGGGTGCTCTGGGCTCCCCTGAGCTTCCCCAGCCCCATCCCAAGGTTTATGCTGCTCATTCAAACCTAAACTAATAAGAGTAGCACCAGAATCCAGATTCAACCTGTCTTACCTGATCTTTAGGTTTTTTTAAACAATATAAAAGCGCATAATTCTGTCCTGTTGCGAAACTAAGCCGTTGTCCTCTATCCTGTTCAAAACAACTTGGTTGGGCTTCCCTGGTGGTGCAGTGGTTGAGAATCTGCCTGCCAGTGCAGGGGACACAGGTTCGAGCCCTGGTCTGGGAAGATCCCACATGCCGCGGAGCAACTAGGCCCGTGAGCCACAACTACTGAGCCTGCGCGTCTGGAGCCTGTGCTCCGCAACAGGAGAGGCCGCGACAGTGAGAGGCCCGCGCACCACGATGAAGAGTGGCCCCCGCTCGCCGCGACTAGAGAAAGCCCGCGCACAGAAACGAAGACCCAACACAGCCAAAACTAAATAACTAAATTAAAAACAACAAAAAAACAAAAAACAACTTGGTTTTCATTTTTCAAACCCTTCCTAGACTCCTAAGGAAAAGGAGAGTGTAGGGCAAGGGAAAAGTGCACAAGGAGGAGCCCCCCTGAGCCACCTCTGCCTTTTCCCTGGCCAACCCCTCCTAGAGCATCTCCTTCTTCACCAAGTCGGCAGGCCTTTATTGCCTGGAGCCCCATGAAAGCCAGGATGGCTCCGGGAGACCCAGGTCCTGGGTTTTCCCTTCGCTTCCTGTAGCATCAGCAACAGCCTGGCTGCTTTCAAGTACAGAATCTTTATTCCTGGCCTTGACAAAGAGGTCCAGGGACCCCAGCTGTGTTCTGGGTGGCACAACATTTGGGGCTTGCTGGGGAAGCAAAGGACATGACCAGAACAGATGTGGGTCAAGCTGGAGTTCACTGTAAACGCCCCCTTCCCTTCTGCAGCCATGTGGTTCTGTGGACCCACTCCATGCAAGCCAATTCCCAAAGCCAAGTCCTGCTTTTTCCTCTCCACTAGGTCCCGGCACCCCTTAGCCTCTCTCTGGGCTGGTCAAGCCTCTAAGCTTTCCCACTCAGTGAACAGCGGGATTTCATGGTGAACTCTGGGAACAAAAGGAAAAATGGATTAAAGGGATCTTCCCCGACCCCCTCCACCATTCCCACTTCAGTTGCACAAAATAGATGAACTTTCCCTCTGCTGGGACCTGGCCCCTCTCAGAGTCTGAACCATCAGGAAGTTGGGGGCTGTGAGATCCCTCTCCTTTGGGGCCCAAGTGTTTCCAGGGTCTGGGGCCCAACCAGAAGAGGCCAGGATCCCGGACCAGTGTGAGGACAGACAAAGAAGATGCAAACAGCACGGTATTACCATGGTAATAGCCTGAGCCAGGCGGCCTCCTGAAGATGCTGGAGGGTGGGTTTTCTTTCTTTTCCTTTTCTTTTTTTTTTTTCTTGCAAAAGGAGAATAGTTCCGCTTTCTATTTTACTACAACAATAGCATGGACCGGCTCCTTCAAGTGTTTAAAAAGCAGCCTGAGAAATCTCTATGCCAAGCCCCTCAGTCTCTCCAGCCTGCCGTTTCATTGTCCCTCCCATCCCAGTGAACAAAGGGGCGGGGAGGCTGTAAGGCCCCCAGTTGTCGGCTGCTCTCAGCATCCTAACTCTTGAGAACCGGGGAGGGGGTGGCCTGCGGAGCCGGCAAATCGAATGCTGCCCCGCCCCTTACTCCCTCCCTCTGCTCTCGCACTCAGCAGCTCTTCAGGTAGTATAAAACCTCCTGCTTCCCATATCTCTTCCCTCTTGCATCTCCCTTGTAAAGCAATTATACTCCAATAAAGATGTTAAAAAAAAAAAAAAAACCTCCTGGTTAGCAGGCTGGTAGGAATCTTGGGTCTTGCTAAGGGGATGAAAGGCACCCAGTGATCATTCCCACACTCACTAACAGCCCTGCTCCCCACCCAAAAAACCAGGGTTGCCCGTTTGGATTATTCTTTACTGCCCCTTCAGGCTAGCTCCATTACAAAGACGGAATGTTGAGCCACAGTGGCTGGGTTAGCAGTTTCCTGTTTAGTTGGTACCACAGGAGCTGCCCTCCCTCTTCCAGCCCTTCCCCTCTCTGTCTCTATGCCCCTCAGACATGGCTTGCATACCCCTTCCCGGAGCTGTAGGTACCAACCTCCATGCCACCTCAGGAGTATTGTGCCAGAGCAACCCCTCACGCAAGAAAAGCTTCTTGGCCTTGATGTCTGGTACCTTTCCAAGGTTATCAGCCAAGGATCAAAGGTTTCTTTGCTTTAAACCTGGGGAATGGTGCAGGTGTTTTTTAGCTCAGTCATCTGGTAAGACTGGGGGCAAAAATAAGCTTTTATGTTCTGGTTTGTGGAGATCTCAAGGGTAGAACTCTACTGAGCTAAGTGAATGATAAGTACACCATCTCCTTGGAGAATCAGATAAAGGTGAAGTGGGAAGGCCTTTAGAGATCACCCAGGCCGATGACTGCAATCCAAGTAAGAAAAACATTTTGCACTGCAACCTCTGTACATCAATTCATCAAGCATGTACACACACACAATCACACAAGAAATATTTCATGAAACAGTACAATATGTGTATGTTATTTTCCATTCTCTATTTCTTTTTTTTTTTAATGCTCGTTATGATTCCTTAATTTTGTTTCATGACCCACCAATGGGTTGCAAAACAGTTTTGCAAAGCACTGAATCAAGGTCAACATTGTCTTTTTCAAGCTGACACAACTAGGATGCTAGAGATTTTCTCAGGAACCTACCAGAGCTGGAATGGAAATCCAAGGTGGTCTCTCTAACACAGGAGGGATCCCCATTTTTCTGAGGATCAGAGCTCCTTTTTGTTTCCCCAGAGCCTTGGGAGCACATAGCCAGAGGGGAGGGAATGCCCAGAGGTTTGCATTAAGTGGCATTGCTGACAGGGGCAGAGAGTTCTGCCACCTCCAAAAAACCTCAGAGAGGAAGGCGTAGTTTCAAAAGCAAATAGGTGAGGCTCTGAAATCTCCCAGACATTTTTATTTACTGGTTGGGATTCTTGCATCATCAGACACTTTGCTGAATGTTTCTCTTTCCTGGACACCCAGCTCCAGGTCAGCCTCCTTTAGTAATCCACTTTCTCCCGTTTTCCAACTATGTCTAATAGTCTTTCTTTGTAGTTTCTCAACCCCTACCAATTCATTGTAGTTCCAGTTTCTAAATACTTTCCCTAAACAATTTCCTCCTTCCTGTCAAAATCATGATCTTAGCAATGAGAGTCAGAGAGGCAATTCTATGTATCTTGTTCCCACCAATATTATCCAAAAGTTATCCAAATAAGACCATGCTTTCAAATGTTATCTACCAAAATGCCGAGTGATCAAGATACAGGCACCATATCAAGGCCCTCCTACAAGCCATCTGGGCAGAACTGGCCCTTTTCCTCGTGAAATTATCTTGTAATCTTCCATAGAACTTCTTGAAATCTTCATCTAAAATTGCTATTTACTAGACTTCTAATCTTTTAAGAAACGCTCTAAAAATGGAGAGCCAAAGGGCACACTGTGCACTGGGTCCACACCAGTCCAGCTTTCTGATCCCTTATTACTTATACACCCTTAGAGAGTCTGTAACAAAGGGGCCTGCTGTTTGCTTTGCTTAATCTGGTCTTAAAATCTCTGCTTCTTTGTCAGAAAACAATATTTGCAATTGTAAAAAAAATATTTACCAAGGAACTTAGATAGCATAAGTCAAAGGCTAAGAGTCAAAGGTCAGTAGTTCTTACTCCAAATTTCCCTGGACCCGAGTCCCTGCTGTGGAGCTCAGCTGCACCAAACAAACACGCTGCTTTCTGGGTCCATTAAGAAGTGGATGTTTTAGAAGGAGAGGGAAAGGAAGGCTGCAGCCTGTTCCTCAGTCAGAAGCATGAACCGTCTAGCCTGCCCCACAAAAGCCCTGCTAGATCTTTACAATGCAATGTGTCTCCGTGGGGATATTGTAAGGACTTACTCTGTTTCACAGACTTGGGAAAAATACTCAGCTTACAAAATCCTAAAGGGCAGATATTCCTCCCATGAACAAAAATGACAATACGCTCCTCTGTGGTTCCGGCTAGATGGGCACCTACGCATCTCCTGGGGTAGGGCCTCCTGCCTGACAGCGGGGGACAGACGTGTATCCTGAGCACTTCTGTGGGGACCCTTCTTAATCTACAAAGCTGTCTGGGACATCTGGCCCTGTGCGCTAAGTTCAGTGGGGTTTGAATTTACCCCCTCCTGTTCACTGTTTTCTGCAGACCTGCCACTGGATGCCTTTCCTAACCACCCGAGGACCCAGCATCTGAGAATGATGCCCCTCAATCCACTTTTCCCCCTGTTTGTTGAATTAGTTCTAGGTTGCGGCCTTGGGGGGCCTCTACCACGAGCCAGAACTCAGGCCCGTGTCACAAAGTGCAGGTCTGCAAGGCCTGGTCCCCAGTCGGGACTTAAGCACAGTGAGAGGAAATGGAGTAACCAGAAGGGGGCCGAGGAAGTAGCGCTCATGAAGCCATGACGTTCTTCCACCTGCTAAGTGAGAAGGCTCTGAGGCAGGGCTGGGCCCTCCACGCTGGTGTCAGAGACCTACCTCCTTGTCCCTCACCCCATGGAATCTGCGAAGAGGACTGGGGTGGTTGCAGTTCCTAGCCTACTCGGTTTGTCCCTCATTCTTGGGTTGTCTGTTAGGAGATTCTATAGTTCTCCGTAACCTCTGTCAAATTCTTACCACAACTGCCAGTCTCTCTTATCTTATCAGGATAAACATCACTGGTCAATTCATCTTGGCCTTTGATTCCGTCCCGTCCCGAAGGAGCTTCTATCAGGAGCACAGCAGTAATTATCACCCGCAATGGGCAGCACTGAGCATAATCAGCCTAAAGAAATGGCTTAAGCCGAGAATCTTACCTTGAAGAACCAGGCCTTCCTTCTCGATGGTGTAGACAAATGCGGTGAAGGTCGCCAGAGGGGACTTGGCAATGACAATCTGCACAGAAAGCGCATTTGCTCAGGATTTTAGTCAAAGGAACTAGAGATGAGCCTCTATTCATTCCTATTCCCACTTTGAAACACAGTGGGAACATGTAACTATAAACTGTGAGGTTTGTTTATTGTGAAATTATTTCAGAAACAAGTATTATTCCTTCAGTCAACTGATCACCTTGGAAGGCTGTACATCAATTCCAACTATTCTACCACCGAATGCCATATTCTTGAACCAGTTCTAGATGTAAGTTTCATTATGCTATCGCATGCCTAAACAGCCACCTTTCTGCCCAAAGATAAATTTAGCCTGATTGTCCCATTTCATTCATAAATTTAGCTATTTTACTAAAAGAATAAAATAAAATCTACCCCTAAAAGATAAAGATTTAACATCACTGCAAGTATTCAAAATAACTTGGTAAAGGCAGAGCCATGATAGGTTGCTTTGTTGGCCCCAAATCTTCACCCAGTCTGTATTCACACCCTTAGCCATGTGACTACATTCCCTTTTACATGAGGTGTAGAGTATTTCCCATGGCCCTGGACTGTGGGTTTGGCCACACGACTTGCTTTGAATAACAGATTGTGCCAACTCTTAGCCTAGGCCTCAAGAAGCCTCACATAACTTCACTTGTTCTTTTATGCTTCTGCTACTGCCAGAGAGAAATATGTTCAAGATAATCTGTTATCTCATAAGGAGAATGAGAGACACCTGACCCAGAGCTGGCCAGCCAGGCCCAGTCTAAATAGCCGACCCCCAGGAGACCCACATACACATTGGTTAAATGCTTATGACTGTATGCATGACTGTGATTTTGATGATGTTGTCACGAAGTATTATTGCGGTGAGAGTTTACTGCTATATCAGCCAACATAAAATATCAAAAATATTTTGAGCAATGGCATTCTCCTAAGAACACCCACTTTAAAGGGGATGGTCATCTGGTTGTTAAAAAAATTACTATCATTAACACCCATTATCACACCTGATATGATTCCACAGAACCTCTAAGAACTGGCAGATTATTGTATTATAACATTTCTCCTGAAGGAAGATGAATGTCCACTTTCCGTTTTACAAATTAACATCATAAAAAAATAGTGATAGCTTGGCACAGAGCCACTTAGGTAATCAGGGAGGCAAGGGAGAAGGAAGAAATAATTTCAAATAACCAAAAGGCTTACATGTACTGTCTCAATCTATCTCAATTCAACAAACATTTACTGACTGTCAACTATGAGAAATGGTGGAAAAGAATGGTAGAAAGACCACAGGTTGAAGTCATGGAGTTTGAATCTATGTTCTCCCACTAATCAACTCAGTGCCTATGGCAGCACCTGTGATCTCCCCCAGTAGCCACCCTTTTCTGGTTAGTTAACAACTCTCCAGGTTTCAACATTTTTCTGCCTCTTTTGCAACTGGATGTGGCTAAGTTTTGACTAATGGAATGTGAGTACAGTGACAGGTAGAACTTCTGGATTATAAGAAAATTATGGGCTCTTCACTTTCCCTTTCCCTCTTCCCAAGGGTAGGAACCAGCTTCAGCCACATCCTGGGGGATGATGAAGCAATAGGGGAGAAGGAAGCTGGGTGACCTGATGAATCAGCAAAGCATACCACCTGGGGTCACCTGTCCAGCTCAGTACAGAGCCACTTGTCTGAACCACCGTATTTCGGATGTCTGTTACTATGGTGTAGCCTGAATTCTACCCAGTACCGAGGCTCTGGACAACCTCACCTTTTTGAGTCTCAGTTTCCTTATAGGTAAAATGGGGATAACAACACCCACCTAAATGAGATTATTTTGAGGATTAAATTAAGTATATAAAATGCTTCTGTCAAACTAAGAACCTTAGTTTGAACGTTTCCAACCAACTCACCACATGTTTCCCAAGTATCACTTAACTTTTACTCACCAAAAACCAATATACTTTGCTTTTACTAGAAGAATTCAACTCAAGGTGAATCTCAACTTTTATAACTGCTCTAAAGTTACCTAGGTAAACTTGCTCATCATTCTCAGAACCAATGAGTAGATGGTATAGGTGGGCATTTACATCTTCACATCAAAAACATCTCACCTGAAAATTAAGGTAAAACTTTTCTCAGAGGTAGTTTAGGGATGGTTCAGTGTGAGTTTACGGATGCCCCTTGGTAGGGGAATGGCATGGTGGAAGAGAGGACAGTGTTTCTCAAGCTTTAATGTTGGTTTGAATCACCTGCAGGTCCTGTTGACATGCAGATTCTGATTCAGTAGGTTTTGAGCGTGGCTTGAGAGTCTGTCTTTCTAGCAAGATCCTAGGAGATGCTGATGCTGTGCTCCATAGACCACATTTTGAATAGCCAGGTTCAGGAAATTAGCCTGACTGAAGAGTCGAAGATGGAGAAGAAAGAGACAGGAATCCTAGAGTTAGTTAGGAAGCTACTGTAATAATTCAGGCACAAGATGACAAGAGCCTAAACCACAGGTGTGTCACGAAGAATGGGAAAAAAGGAAATGGAGAAGAGAAATATAAATCCTTTAGTTCAAAGGGCAATAGAAATAAACATATCCCAAACCTCAGATCTTTACTGCCTGCATGAAAAAATTGGACATGGAACCAAAAGGGTATTCAGTAAAGTATCATACTATATTTTTGAAAATTTATTTTATAGACTACAGAATCTGAGACTCAGACAAAAGGATGTGATATTCCAATGCAACCACTAAATGACATCTGAGCCTAAGCCTTTCAGCTCAGTGGTGCTACCTCCATCATCTGACAGCTTCCTCCCCCAGGGAGCTCATGCCCACTCTGTGAACATGCCCAGAGCCCCAGCCAGAAGGACCTCACACAAAGGGACCTCACACCTGGAAGTACCTCCCTTCCAGGAAGTCAAGGGGTTTGGACAGGTCATTGATTAATGCCCTGTCCCTCCCAAGCAGGGTTTAAAATGGGTTATCCAAAGGATGATTGCATGCAGTTAGAAAGAGGAAGTGATCAGTTACGTCAGATGAATCCCACTTCCTTTTTTGGCAAAGAACTTCCAGATTGATAGATCAGAGGGCTACCACCGGCATGAACTACTTGATTTTCAGCAAAAAATGTAACAAATTCTCAGTAGCCTCCTAGATAAAGTAAAAACAAGTTGGGCTGGATGCTAACACCATTAAGTGGATTTGAAAGCGACCAAAAGATCAATAGCAATCTGGTGAGGGGTAACAACCTCTAGTAGAATGTACTTGATTCTATCCTTAGTCCTATCATATTAAACATTTTTACTGACCTGAATCAGGACACTGATGTATTCAACTGTTATATTCAATCTATACAACACATCTGGGATCCAGCAGGGAAGAGAACTGGCAAAAATTGCTACCTTAATAGAGCTTACATTCTAAAGGAGGCAAAAGATAATATACAAAATGAATAAGTAGTGAAATATATGGCATATTAGATGATTATATGTGCTATGGAGGAAAAATAACAGAGAAAGAGTATAGGAAGTATACTGGATCAAAAGAGGGGGTCAATTTAAAATAGGGTAGTAAGAGAAGACCTCATTGAAAACGTGACATTTGGACTTGTGGCTCATGTGACTAAACCAATTGATGGGATGCTGAATATGGTAACAGAAGACAAAAAACTTTAGGAGAAGAGTTACTATATTAGATTAGACAATCATTATATGAAAACAAATCTGAATTTGGTTACAGTGTTGGGACAAATCCTACAAATCTTTTAGGACACAATTTTATTGAAATACATGTAAGGCCTTGGCCTTAAGAATAGAGGACCAACTATTGGTTACAGAATGGGGAAGATGAGATTTAACATTCAGAAAATGAATTAGGTGTTGGTTTACTACAGTTCAATACCAGTTGGCTGTGAGATGTGGTTTGCAAAAATCTAGTGTGATCCCAGGTTATATCAATGGAGACACAGTATCTAGAACAAGGGAAGTATCTAGAACAAGGTCCTGCTCTTCTCATTCAGCAAACCATGCTGGTGTTTGGATTGGAGCCCAAATTCCCACAGGGAAATGACAAACAAGAGAACAACTAGGGGAGAACCATCAAGGTGGTTAGACGCCCAAAGCAACCCATGACCACAAACACTTCAATGCAAACATGCTGGTAAGAGGCCTGGGGTGAAGGTGCATATTGTTGTTTTTTTTTTTTTGGCGGTACGCGGGCCTCTCACCGTTGTGGCCTCTCCCGTTGCGGAGCACAGGCTCCGGACGCGCAGGCTCAGCGGCCATGGCTCACGGGCCCAGCCGCTCCGCGGCATGTGGGATCTTCCCGGACCGGGGTACGAACCCGTGTCCCCTGCATCGGCAGGCGGACTCTCAACCACTGCGCCACCAGGGAAGCCCCGCATATTGCTTTTAATATGAGTTTTCTGACCTGGAGATTCTATAGTGTAACATGGTATAGAGGGGAAGTGTAAATTAGCTTTTTAGCCCAAGAGATTTCAGAAAAAAAAAGTGATGCTTGCCACCTATCTTTGGGAATACATATTGACCCTTCCCTTTTTTAGACTTGAATGAGTACCCCATGCCCTTGTGCCTTTCAAACAGTAAATTACCCTCTTATGAAGCAAACAACCCTCCCTAGCAGATACCTTAGGCTATTCTGTTTTAGATGCTGTCAACCTATAAAGCTGGGGTGTTCTAATCACTGCCTGACTTGTGCTGTTGTCAGGTGTCCTTCTGTCTTCTTCAATACATAAGCCCTGCAGGGAGGGCCTGGCTGCTTATAAAATCCCGGAGCCTTAGTGAAAAGTTTTTTATCCTACTCAGCCATGTGTGCAGTGTGTGTAGCTAGCTTTGGAACCCTCTGAGGGTTCACGGAAATATGTAGTTGGGTAAGAATGAGTACAGACCCATGCGGCTCCGAAAACCCTGGAACTCCACAAGACAGGTGTGTGGTATTGTGAGCCATAATCACACTTCCTGCAAATAGCCAGATTGTTTTTTCTTGAATGTTTCCTTCATATCAGACAAGCTCGACTGTAGCTACATCCTAATGGATACACTTACTCCTCTCTTCACCTATCCTCGCAAGGAACGTGTTCATCAATATTTTTAAATTATCCGAGGAACATTTAAGGTATACCTAATATGTACTAAGTGTTGGGTCCCAAATCCCACTACTGTCTGGAAGTAATTTCCATTATTTGTACCATCCACCCATCTACGCATGTACCTGTTCAACCCATAAACATTTACTGGGCAATCTCCCTTGTGCTAGGCACTGTTCTAGGTGCAGGGGACATAGCAGGGGGCAAGACAGATGAGGTCCTTGCTCTCGTGGAGCTGACATTCTGGTGGCAGAAGATAATACAAGGAAGCCTTTAGGCCTTTGGGTTTTTTTTCACTTTGACCTTCGACTGTGAGCCCTTCATTCTTGGGCACTCATTCAGTCCATCCATCCATCAGCAAACATTTACTGAGTACCTACTATGGGTCAGGAGGATTCAATTTGCGCTGTGTGAATTTGCACTTTTTAAAAGACTGCCATCTGAGACACACAGATATAGAGAACAAACTAGTGGTTACCACGGGGCAGGGGGCTCAGAGGGGTGGGGGGAGGGGAGGTCTAAACTACTGGGTGTAAGATAGGCTTAAGGATGTACTGTACGATAGGAAAATATAGCCAATATGTGGTGGAAATATAGCCAATATTTTATAATAACTGCAAATGGATAGTAAACTTTAAAAGTTGTACAAAAAATACACAAAAATTAAAAACAAGAAAAAGAAAACAGACACACAATCATAGCGTAGACCATTAATTAAACTTCCACCATTAAGACGTACAACAACAACGAAAAAGACTGTCATCTGTTTCTACCTCAATTTATTTCCTAGATGTATGTTCTGAATTCTTGATGGGATTGCACAGATCAGGGGCATTTCCTCTGATTCCATACCCTTCCATCCCATAGGGCCCAGTCCAGTGCTGTTTTGCATGCGTGGGCTCCTAAAATGACTGATGGGCATTTTTTTCACTGTTCCTCACTTTATCCCCATGCTGTATGTGTGAAGGTTTCTCCCAGTGTACAAGCGAAAATCCAGAGGCCTAGGTACTCTAAATAAAACAAGGGGGGAGAAGATGGCTCTTGGAGCTCACTGGCCTCCCCTTACAGACCCTCTTGCCCTTCTTTTACATCCCTCCACTCAAGTACCTATTTTGCTCTGAGCAAATAAGTTGTCAGCTGATTCTCTTCAGCTCTAAAGCATAGCTGGTTTAAACCTTCCAGTGTTACCCTTTCTGGTGTTTGCATTTTAATATGAGACTCTCAGAAAAGAGGAATTGATCTAAAGTGGTGGAAAGTCCTGCAGGATTGGGGTGGGGGGGGCCTTCCAGGGTTCCCACAGTAATGATGATGATGGAAATGACAACCAACAGACGTTATTCCTCAGAACAACCCTTTGAGTTAGGCAGCTCATAAGTGCCGAAGACAGGATTCCAGCCCAAGCCAACTAGTTCTATAGTCTGTACTTTTAACCAGCACGATGGTAGCCCCCGATTTGTCAAGCACAGATCAATCCACTTCCATGGGATAAGACATCAAAGAGGCAGAATACATAACACCAAATAAGGGCATTTCTTCTGCAGCATGGATATGGCACGATTCAAGCCAAAGAAGGGAACCGGACGGCATCCATGCAGGTTGATTCAGCTGTTCACAAGCTTCCTCTGCCCTTCATGTCTGAATGTCCAAATCCTACCTACTCTTTGAACCCCATAAAAATGCTACCTCTTGCAGAAAGCGTTTGCCAATTTCTCCAGCCTGGGGTAATGGCTCTTGAACCCACCACAGTATCTGTACCTCCCTAATAGCGCTTACTGTTCTCTCCACCACTTTTTTTTTTTTTTTTTTGCGGTACGCGGGCCTCTCACTGCTGTGGCCTCTCCCGTTGCGGAGCACAGGCTCCGGATGCGCAGGCTCAGCGGCCATGGCTCACGGGCCCAGCCGCTCCGCGGCATGTGGGATCTTCCCGGACCGGGGCACAAACCCACGTCCCCTGCATCGGCAGGCGGACTCTCCACCACTGCGCCACCAGGGAAGCCCTCTCCACCATTTTATAGTTAACGTTACTTGAATTTACTACCATGTATTTGAAGGCGGAGGCCATCATCATCATTGCTGCTCCTCCTGGTGCTACCAGCCTCCAGTGTGGTGCTGTATGCATAACAGAAGCTCAGTTATGAAATACAAAAAAAAAAAAAAAAGGTGACCCTCAGAAGATCTGACTCATACCCATTTTGAGGACTTAACTGGCACCCCATTCCCAAAGTTGGGGGACTTAGACGATGCCATAGAAAAGAGCAGGCTGCCCAGTCAATCACTGCCAAGATTCTCAGCTTGGGCAGGACCAAAGTCAAGTCTTTGGTTTCAGCTTGCTATAGCATCACATGTTTTTCCTGGCGTGATCTCACTTCCAAGAGGCTCAGAAAGTGGAAAGGGAGCCACAGAACAGAAAGTGCTGGGCTTAGGAACCTCAGGCCTCCTCCAGGATGGCGACACCTTCTAGGGATAGTGCCTGTGTCTTTTGAAAGTATAGGTGCGACCCTCCTCTGGAGCAACCCAGCCTAGCCCGTCACCTCCACGGGTGGCCAGGAAGGCCAGTGTGGAGAAGACAGCACAAAGATGTCAGGAACCTTGGCTACAGGCTATCCTGGAGGCTGTTTTTATAGAGTTCTGGTCCTGGCAGGGTATATGAGTTTCTGCAAAAGAGCCCTGACTTGAGGAAAAAGTGAATTTTGCCTTTGTGGCCCAGGGAAGCAGACATGAATAGGCAGCCGTGCGCTGAGGGTAAGCTGGCACTGGTTCTTCCACTTTCTCTTCTCCATATCCTGTGCCAGGCAGGCTTCCTTTAACACTGCTAATGAATCCTTCCTCTCTTTTATTTCCTTCCCCTTCCCACCCATTACCCCAAATCTCATATTGGTTGGGGGCAAAGGGCAGAGTAAAATGAGCTGGCAGAAGGAAAGTGTAAGCAGAGTTTCTTCCTGTAGGGGCAGGTGGTAGGCCTGGTGTTCTTTCTGTCCCTTTCTTTCTATTTACAAAACGCAGGGCCCAAAGACAATGTAATGTGTTCAGCCAAGAAAACTGGAGTGAGAAGCAGTTGAGTTGGATAGCTCAGAAATAGGACTTTGCATCCATCCACAGTTTCCTAGCTTGCTAATTTTTTAACCCTATCTCAGTCTCCCCCATGACCAGCAAGATTATGTGGCAGTGGATGAACTCACCAGCGACGCCCTTGTTGAACATGTCTAATACTTTCATCTGTATGCAAGGGTCCTGCTGAGAAGCAAAGGGAGCAAACCCACTGACTCTAAAATGTCCTTCAACAGGGATCCTATTATCTCATTTCAACTGGATGCCTGGGCTAATAAAACCCATTGCTAAGCTAACCAAACCTTTCCTCTAGCTGTGCCAAATGTCTGCGACAGAAATCCTTCATGCCAGGGATTTTCCTCCTTGTCCAAGACTTAGAAAAAGGTTGTTTTCTCAGCTGCTTTGAAGCCCAGGAAGAGAGCCAGGGAGGCAAACAAGCCAGCCAGTCTTGCATCAGATAATTCAACAGGCTTTTGATAACCTCAAGTCTTCTGTCCCTTCTCCAGGTTGAGCTGAACTCTCCAAGCCAAGGGACAGAAAGGCCGGAAATGCTCCAGACAGGAAGATCTCTGTGGCTGGAAGGAGGCCACAGGATCAGGGGGGCTTGAAGTGTACTCAGTGATCCTCAAAGGAATTCCCTAGTCATTGTGTTAAGAGAGCTGTAGGGAAAGGTGGCAGAGGTCCAGGTCTCAGTCCATATCTGGACTGTATACTGATTAGAATCGGCTCCATCACTTGGAAAATCACTCTCCATGGAACACTGAAGCCTCAGTACCAACAGCTTTGCAAGATTATGAGGGGAGAGTAGAGAATGCGTTTAACGGTGTCTAAACTGCTTTCTCAAAATAGGGGAGCAAGATCTGTAGAAGTAATACAGTGCTGGAAAATGACAGGGTGGAAAAATGAACTGTGTTTGAGCAGGCGTGAACTTATTAATTTACCTACATGT
Organism: Monodon monoceros; assembly: GCF_005190385.1. Classification (NCBI taxonomy): domain Eukaryota; kingdom Metazoa; phylum Chordata; class Mammalia; order Artiodactyla; family Monodontidae; genus Monodon; species Monodon monoceros. The sequence goes on along the minus strand of NW_021703778.1, from coordinate 141,052,764 downwards.
GGCCTATTTCATAACTTTTCCTACAGAAACTGGGGGCAGAAATCTGAAGTTGATTTGAATCCCTTACGAAATATAATTCTAGACCCTGGGAAGATTCTCCTAGAAAGTTTGGTCCTGAGGCTACAAGATCTTATCCCCGCACCCCCTCCCCCCCCCCCCCCCCCCGGGCCCAGAGTATCATTATGCTCTTTCATAACATCTCTGGGGGTGAAGTGATTGTTTAAAAATGTTTATATAATACATTAGGTTCCCAAAGTTTATAACCTAAAAGAGCTTTTGTTCCTTAAAGAAAACATTAATTTCTTCAGCTCAATAGGCTCTTCACTTATAAATTATGGGATGACAATAGCTCAGGGTCAGAGTGGTATTTTGAGTTTGTAATTTTCCCATCATTTATTATGAAAAATTTCAAACATGCAGCAAAATTAAAAGAATTTTATAGTGAATAGCCATAAACCTATCAAGTAGATTCTACCACTAACATTTTATTATACTTGTTTTTATCACTTATCTATTCATCCACCAACCCATCTTATTTGTTTGTTGTTGTTGCATTTTAAAGTAAATTGCAAACATCAGTACACTTTCCCCTAGATACTTTAGCATTCATGTAATTAACTATAAGCTTAATATTTGTTCATATATCTTAAAAACCATGTTAGGTTTTTTTTTTTTCCCAGTGAACTTTACTTTTTTTTTTTTTTTTTTTTTACTACGCTGGCCTCTCACTGCTGTGGCCCCTCCTGTCGCGGAGCACAGGCTCCGGATGCGCAGGCCCAGCGACCACGGGCCCAGCCGCTCCGCGGCACGCGGGATCCTCCCAGACCGGGGCACGAACCCGCGTCCCCCGAATAGGCAGGCGGACCCCCGACCACTGCGCCACCAGGGAAGCCCCTCCAGTGAACTTTATATGTAGTTTGAAAGAGTTAGTGATTTTTCCCCAATTATACTAAAATCAGAGAGAATTTAGCGACTACACCTATATGGTAGTATGCAAATTTATATAGTCAAAGAATATGGCTCATTAGTTCTTTCTGTATTAAGTATCAGCTCTATTGAGGTGAATTTACAACAATAAGATTCTTAAATAGGTATTTAAGTTACATATTTCCCTCCAAGCAGTGCTTTAGTTGCATCTAATAAGTTTTGGTATGTTGTATTTTTGTTTTCATTTTCTCAAAGTATTTTCTAATTTCCCTTGTTATTTATTCTTTGACTTGTTGCTTATTTAGGAGTGACTTGTGTGAGTATATGTTTAATTTGTACACATTTGAGAATCCCCCAAATTTCCCTTTGTTATTGACTATTAATTCTATTTCAGTGTGATTAGTGTGCATGGTTTTGTCCTTTTCAATTAACTGAGGCTTGTCTGGTGGCCTAATGTATGGTTTATCCATGAGAATGTTCCACAAACACTTGGGAAGAATGTAGGTAGAGTGTTCTATAGCTGCCTATTAGGTCTAGTTGGTTTATAGTATTGGTCAGGTCTTCTATTTCCTTGTTGATCTCCTGCATAGTCGTTCTATCCATTACTGAAAGTGGATACTGAAGTCTCCAACTATTGTTGTTGAATTGTCGATTTCTCCCTTCAATTCTGTCAGTTTTTGCTTCATATATTCTGGGGCTCAGTTAGGTGCATATATGGTTAACATTGTTATGTCTTCCCAATGGATTCGCCCTTTTATCATTATAAAATGTCCTTTTTTGTTTCCAGTAATAATTTTTGTCTTAAAGTCTATTTTGTCTGATATTAGTATAGCCATTCTAGCCCTTTTTTGGTTACTATTTGTAAATTGGTTCCTAGATCCAATTCCAAGGTGTATGTTTGTGGAGACCTTCCCACACCAACAAGCAATTCTTAGACACGAGCAGGGTGTCTGAGAATTGAACCCTGCTTCTGACATTATCTACCCAGAGATAGAATCATATTTCACAGGTAAAGGGCTCAGTCCCACAAGACTTCAGATGGCCCTCCACTTCAGATGCCAGTTGCAAGCCCAGGTTTATACCTGTGCTTCTGACTGACTGCATACTAACTGGAGGTTCCCATGACCCTCTCCTTGTGTTCCATTAATTTTCTAGAATGGCTCACAAAAGTCAGGAAAGTCCACTTACTCACTAGACTACAAATTTATTATAAAGGATATTAGAGGATACAAATCAACAACCAGGTGAGGAGACATATAGGGTGAGGTCCCAAACAAAATAGCTTCTGTCCTAGTGGAGCTTGGGGTCCAGCATGGCGGCATGTGGAAGTGTTCTTGTTCCCCAACGTGGAAGCTCTCTGAACCCCTCTCTTTCTGGGTTTTTATGAAGGCTTAATTACATAGGCATAATTGATTAACTCATTGTCCATTGCTGATTGATTCAACTTCTAGCCCCTCTGCCCTCCCCAGAAATCAGAGGGTGGGACTGAAAATTCCGACCCTCTTTTCGTGGTTGCTTCTCCTGGAAACCAGCTCCTATCCTTAGGTGCTTCACAAAAGTCATCTTCATTAACATAAACCCAGTTGTGGTGGAAAGGGCCTATTAGACATAACAAGACAACCATTTCACTATTATGGCTCTGAAGCATTTTCAAAAACTAAGGACAAGAGACTAAATATTGTAACAAAAGATGCTCCTGTTGCTCTTATTGCTCAGAAAATTCTAAGGGTTTTGGAACATGTGGGTCAGGAACTATGGATAAAGACTAAATATATATGAGAAATATATTTTGGTCATCTGAATGACCAAATATATATACTTCTTATAAATCACAATATCACAGTTTGCATGGTATATAATATCCATTCTTTTAATTTCAATTGATTTATGTCTTTGACTTTATACAGTTGGATCATGTGGGTGGGGTTGATTGAAGTGTTGAGTCCATTTACTTTTTTTTTTTTTCAATTTTTTAAATTTTTGGCTGCATTGGGTCTTCATTGCTGCACGTGGGCTTTCTCTAGTTGCGGCGAGCGGGGGCTACTCTTCGTTACGGTGTGTGGGCTTCTCCTCATGGTGGCTTCTCTTGTTGCAGAGCACAGGCTCTAGGCGCCCAGGCTTCAGTATTTGCAGCACGCGGGCTCAGTGATTGTGGCACGTGGGCCCTAAGGCTCGCAGGCTTCAGTAGTTGTGGCGTGCGGGCTTAGTTGCTCTGCGGCATGTGGGATCTTCCCAGACCAGGGATCGAACCTGCGTCCCCTACATTGGCAGGTGGATTCTTAACCACTGTACCACCAGGGAAGTCCTGAGTCCATTTACTTTTAATGTGATTATTGATAAATTAGGATATATGTCTGCCATTTTGCTATGTGTTTTTCTGTGTTATCTTGTGGTTTATGTTCCTCTATTTTTCTATTACTGATTTCTCTGTGTTAGATATTTTTCTAGTTTACCATTTTAATTCTTTTGTTTCTTTTACTATCCATTTTCTTATAGGTTGCCCTGGGGATTGCTATTAACATCTTAACTTAAAATAACCTAGTTCAGTCTGATACTACTTTAATTTAAACTGTTTACAAAAAAAACACTTTGCTCCAATGTAGGTCCATTTTCTTCTCCTCCTTTGTACTACCATTGTTATGTAAACTACATCTTTATACATTAGAAGTCCACCAACATAGTTTTATATTTATTGCTTTATGCAGTTTTCAAATCATATTAGAGAAAAATATAATTACAAAAAAAATCCCACATTCATGCTTCTACATTTACCTATATATTTACCTTTACCAGTGCTCTTTACTTTTTCAGGTGGATTCAAGTTACCCTCAGAGTCTTTTCATTTCAGCTTGAAGGACTCCTTTTAGTATTTCTTGTAGGGTAGGTGTACTAGTGACAAATTCTCAGATTTTGTATTTCTGTGAGTGCCTTAATTTCTTCTTCATTTTTGAAGGATAGTTTTGCTGGATATACAATTCTTGGTTGACAGTCTTCCTTTCAGCAATTTGATTACATCTTTCCATTGCCTTCTGGCCTCCACAGTTTCTGATCAGGAGTCAGCCTATAATTTTATTGAAGATGCCTTACACATGAAGTCACTTAGTGATTAATGATTGAACTGTATTTGAATAAACAGATTTCCCTAAATGCCTTGAATCGGTAAGTCTCCCAGCTTTTGCCAATGGTCTGTGTGTGTGTGTTGGGGCATGCATTCAGGCAATTTAAAACTTTGTCTTAACGTTCACTTCCTGTTTACAGAGCCTCAAGGTCAGCCAGCAGTGACAGCTTAAGGTCTTCTCAGGTCTTTCTTGGGCATGAGCAAAGCTCTGGGCATGTGTGTAACTTCTAGAGTCCCTGGTATACGTAGGACCTTTACAAAGCTCCTTGTGGACATCTTATCCCCCAATTTTTCCTTTAAAATTTTTTTGGTCAGCCTCTTGTTAGCTCTACCTGGTAACAGGACCTTAGGCAGCCATGAAGGTAAACAATTGCTACTGATTATTTTCAACGAACACCCTGTAGGTAGGGATATTCACACAAACCAAGTTCTGAGTCAGGTCAAATAGTGACAGTTCTCTTGGACAGGGCTTTTGGGGAGCTCCAAACCTTTCCAAGCTACAGTACAAAGCTAATGTAGCTGCGAGATGGTTGGCTTTCAAGCTTACTGCAGATCTGGGGAAAGGACGATGGAATTAGTGAAAGTTTAATGCCACAAATCTTGCTGTTCTTACTGAGATTCACCTGGTTTTCTTGAATTAAAATTCGCCAGACTTTCCAAGCCTTTAATTAATTTCCAGAGTTCTGAAAAAGTTGATTTTGACAGTTTTAGTCCATGTTCTTGTTGATTTTGAGGAGCTGCAGGTTGTCTGAGTGTCTTACTCTGCCATTCTATATGTTCAGTCTCCCAAGACAAATTTTTAAACATCCTGATTCAATACCCATCTTTATTACCTCCCCCTATTCAACCCTGCAATTCTTTTTCTGTTTTAAATATTTTCACAGTTCTAGAAAATTGATTATTTTGTTTTGTTTTTAATCAACTTAACACTTACACATAATTCAAATAATATCACTTGGTATTATCATCCACCCCTTTAACTGAACTTATGTCAGCTACCATATTTTTGATTTTCAGGAGCTCTTCCTTGTCCTATGACTATTTCTAATTCAACACAACCTATTCTTGTTTTCATATCATCTTTAACTCTCTGAGGATATTAATTATAGTTTAAGGGTCTTTTCCCCCTAAATCTTGCATTATCTCTAACTCCTCATGGTTCTTGTTTGTTTTGTTTTCTCTTTGATGTGGGAGGCACGTTCTAAAGTTGGGTGATCCTTGGTTGTTCAGTCATGTTTAAATTATATAATAGAAAATATAATTTATTCTAAAAATATAATTAGAAATACTGTGTACACGGACAACATTTGTAAATTGGTGGGATTCACTGGACACTGATGAATTTCAACACATGGAGATACCTTCTCAGAGGTGGACTGCTATTTACAGAGAAGAGTTGTTCAATCTCTTGTCCAGTGCCTACACTCTAGAAGCAGGGCAGAGAAAGGGGCTTCAGATTCACCATTTGGCAGGTGTAATCCCTTGTGTTAGCCAGTGCCTCCCCTTGTCCTCTGCTTTGTTTGAAGTCCCAAGTCTGAAACTTCTCTAATTTATTTTCTCCAAAGATAAATTTTGGCCTTCAACCTGGGTTGGAGATTGGTCACCTGGCTGTCCAGGGTGAGAAAGGTGGTCCAACTATTTCCTATATTTCATGTAAAATTTTCAACCAATCTCCTGTTTTCATCTTCTCTGGCTTCTCTGATATCTGGTGCTTCCAAGTCTCAGGAAATCTTGTAAGTGTTCTACTGTTAATGCTACACTGAAAGCGCCTTGGTTTGCAGGTTCTTCTGTTATATCTTGTCAATCTTCTGTCTCTTCCTGTCTTCCAATATCTTGTTGAAACCTGTTCATGTCTCAAAGGGATCTAATCCCTTTGCCCTTTTGGGTTACCATTTTTTATTATTAGTAAACTGAAATAATTTCAGATAGATCATGAGAAAGGGTGGAGATAAATATGAGTGGTCAAACCTCCACATTAAAGAGGAGGCTCTCTTTGTGAGCTTTAGTTCTTCTATCTCCAATCAGGTAGTGATTTGGTGGTATTATCATAATACCAGCTTTGAGGGTCAGTTACACACACACACACACACACACACGCACATACCATACCTAAAAGTACTAGACACCAAAAAGCTCCTCTCGATGGTGCTCAATATAATTTTTAACTAACCTCAAATCATTCTTCCAGCGGACTGAAAAAAGGTAGCTTGGGGCCAAGTATGATCATCATTATTACAAAATGTGAGATGCTTTGAATTTAGTCAGTCATGGCTTCAAATCTTGGCTGTATGATTTTGGGCACTCTAACCTCTCTACGCCTCACTTTCCTCATCTCTAAAATGAGCATGATAATACCAGCTTCAGAGGCTTATTGTGAAAATTAACGAGATGAATGAAATTAATGAAAAATACGGCACACCATAAGAACCTAAGAAACGTACATTTCTTTCCACTGTGGTAAGGGAGCAAGCAAAAAATACAGGAAAGTTAGTGATTTTCTCTGTCTTGAAGGCTAGATAGAGAGTTAGTCCCATGATCTATTTGCTTTTGATTGCTGCCCACGTGAGAGTGTCTGTGTGTGTAAGGCTAATGTATAGTTTTATACACAGCCCACAGCACTGTAAATTTAGGTTTAAAATGAGATTTCTAACCGTTACTGAAATTGTTAGTGTTACATTTGTTAGTATTACCATGGGGTGCTGCTAAAGAAAGAAGAAATGGTTGAATTACTAGTAAGTTCATGGCCATCAAATACCACATTTATTTTTCATGTTTTTTTAAAAATCAAAAGTTAGTGTAAGTATTATTGATTTTAACTTTTAGGTAAATTTGAACAAGTATGTGCTGGTTGCATTGTCTGAATTTAGAAATTTGGAAATTTCAATCTGGCTCCAACTAAAGCAACTAAATACTGTTACAGGCAATTTCAACTGACAAAAACCTATTCCCTTTCTCTATCATAAATCAGGTAGACCACAAAAGCATGATGCACAGGAACTCTGTCCAGATGTAAAAACTAAGTTCTCTGAGCATCCAGTGAGAGAGGCCTGACTTCCCAGCACTGTCCACAGACCCATAGGAGGCAGAGCTGGACCTTCTTGTCCGGGACCGCTAGGAAATACAGCCAAGGCAACCCTGGCTCGCAAGGGTCACAGAAAGAAGGCTGCGGCTGTGTGATTATTATGGTAAAAAAGATGCCAGGAACTCAGAGGGTGTGTCTTGAATTCTGAAGCACATCCCTGTTACATCATGCTTGGGCCACACGGGACTTTCTTTAGTCTCACAGGAATTGATTCGAAGAAGGCAACATGTTTCTATGTAAAGAGCCTGAACTCTGGGCTTGACATCTCCAAAAACAGCTGGTCAAGTGGGACTGGTTTGTGTAACGGTCCACATCCCTGGCCCTGCTCTGATGGGTGGAGAAACTATTGCTAGTGGGAATCAACACACTCTTTCTTCAGAGCATGGTCAAATTAATTCCCTCTGTTACCACAGCATTCTTACTATTTCCCTAAAGCCTTCCTCTGGTGAAAAAAAGGGCAAAGGACAAGAAGGAAACACAAGACAGGAATTCAGATGACCTTAAGGGTGTAACAGAGAGACAACAGAGTACCTTCCCTATCCTTTCCCTTAGGGCTTCAACTCAATCTAGTTTGAACTAGTCTTTGCAACAAGCTCATTAAGATGGAAGGAAGCTGGAACTTCATATAGTAACTCTCTCTGGTGTTGTTAGGCCATAACCGGGAGCTGTCAGTTTAGTCTGAAATTCTCATTAGAATCATATATTCGGACAAAATCTGTGTCTTCATGTGGTCTCCCTGTTTAACACATACATGTTCCATCAGGCAGAGAAACTTCTCCAGAATAAGTCAGTAGACAATCTTGCCTAAAATGCAGGACACTGAAGCTGAGAATACAGATGAATATTGACCATCAAAGGGGTAGAAAACTGTCCAATACAGATGTTCTCTGGGCTGGGAAATGCGGACAGGGCCCTTTGTAGGATCCAGCAAGGCCTGGCGCTGAGCCTCTAAGGGAAGGAGGTGTGGGCATTAGTCTTCGTTGTTTGTCATCGTGCTAAGGATCAGGTCTGCTCAGAATTTTTAGGCGCCTTTTAAAGTATCCTAATCCCACAAACACTTTTTATCCTTAGTGTTGACTGCACTACGGAATTATTTGTGAGTTCCACCAAACAACTCTCTTTTCCCCTGCCCACACTCTGAATATAGCTTTATGTCTCTCTGATTATATAAATAACACATGTTCACTATAAACAGTTCAAGCAACATAGAGTTGCGAGGAATAAAGCAAACCAGCCCCTTCCCAGAGATTCTGAGTGAGGGAACTCTTGATGTCAGGGACTACAGAGCGGAGCGTGGGGTCTAATCTCCCTTCTCTCGCCCGGGGCCCTTTGGAAGGTGGTATAGGAGGCAAGTCCAGAAGATCTGGCCTTAAAAAGTCCTAAGCTCTTTGTGGTCCCACGCCTTTCCAATGTCAGCTTCAATCTGTCACCCCGCTGCTCCTGTCCCCCACCAGGCGGGGAGCTGCCTTCTGGAATGGCACCCAGCAACCTTGGCTTGGCCCAATTAGGAGGTACAACAATGTGAAAAGCCTCTCCTTTGTTCCCCCAGGGTACCCATCTTAAATAACAACTCTATTTTTTTTCATCTCCTTCCCAAGGAGTTAATCATGTTTTAGAAGTAAATGAGAGCTCTGCCTCATTACTATGGGACAAAAGCTTTTACGGGAAAGACAAGAGCCCACATATTGAAGTTTTCTTAGTGCTCAGACAGAGTTCTTCTAATAGCAACGAGGAAGAATGATTAGAGGTAACCATCCTAATGACACTGCGGATTCATGTATAAACAGGCAGGCAGATTCATCCCTAAGGGAGCCAGCCAGGACTCTATAAAAACTGAGACACCAAAGAAGAAGAAAGGCAAGAAAAAAAAGAATGCAAACAAAACACAAAAACAAAAGCCAGGTCCAGAAACACAAGAGCAGAGAGACCTCAGTCCTCTTCCGCACAGCTGCAGAATCTCCATCTCGCAGAAGTCATGTGACGGGGGAGTGTGATTTGGGGGACAGCATGGGGGATGGGTCCAAAGGAATCCTATTGTTCTGAGCTTGGATTTATTTGGTGACCTGGAGCAGTTCTCTGAGCCATCTTCCCCTTTAAAAATCAGGATCAAGAGACAGGACCAATTAAGGCGAGCCCTATTAAAAGACGTTAAAAAACAACAACTATATTTAAAGGTCCAGATCAGTAAAGAACAACTTTTACGGAGTATTTTTGTAACGTTTACTATGCTCTTTGGGGTTTCTAGATAGAAGGGGTTAGACAAGGTTAACGATGAAGCAGAGCAGGGCTACAAATACTAACAGGCTGCCAGCTGTTTCTGAAGTGAAACTATTGATTGCTACTTCTCTAGCTTAGATCAAAGTTGTTTGTTTTAAATAACTGAAACAAAAAATGCTTAAACTTTTTTTGAGTTTAAGGAATGCAACATTTCATTCATGTTAATGTCATCATCCTCTTGCCTACATTTCTGTATATCCCTAGCATGGAACACTATTCTCCTATGAAAAAAGATTAGTACCTATATTTATACGGAAAATTATCCATGACGCATGAATGATATTGTGAGCACAACACATTTCAATATACAATAGAAGAAGCCTAGAAGATTATATACCTCTGAAAGATTTTCCCTCCTACTCCGTATTATTCTATATTTCTTGCTTTTTTTTTCTTTTTCCACAACAAGCACGCATTACTTTTACGTTTTCCCTTTCAGAATAAATAAGCAAAAACATACTCTCCCTCATACAGGTAGGGAAAGTCAAGTTAAAGAGAGAGTGAGCGTTCTGCCATACTTAGTCAGCAATCTAGCCAGGATATACAATTTGTTATTGCCAGAAATTTCCTGTCGAGCAGGCATAGACTCCAGCTGAATGCCACTGCAAGTAGGTCATGCCAGAATGAAAATACAGGACCTAAAAAGGGAAGACACTTGCAATTATATAAAACCATATTTAAAATAAGTGTAAGCAATGGTTGCTTAGATCCGAATGACTTATTTAATGTTACACTAATTCAACAAATATTTACTGAGTACCTCCTATGTCCTAGGTACTGAGCTAGACATTAGGGAAAACAAAGATGAATATGATGAGGTCCCTGCCCATAAGAAGCTAAATGGGCAGCTTTGAAGTAACCCAGAAAGCCTCGGGAATCCAGAAGATGACACATGCAGAAAAACACTCACTTCCTAGCTCCTTGTCTCAGGGTGAACATCGGTCCAAGGCTTTTGTGGCATAAATCCCTGTACCTCTAGCTTTCCCAGATTAATCAGATCAATCTATAAAAGAGGGGTCCTTGTAGAGCATATGGATCGTATATCTATTTGATTTTAAAGTGAGTTTTCTCTTTCCATCAGAAAAGCAAGACCCCTTGCACAGAAACCAAAAGTCCTCACCATTGAACTATCATGTTTTTAATTTCTTAAAGACCATTCTTGGCTCTCTAGTATCTACTTTTCAAACTCTTTGGCAGGTCCTTCTCAACCTGGGCCAACTCAGTGCCCCAGTCTCACCTCTTACCTCCTCTCCATCTGATCACTCCCAAATTTGGCTCTGCTGGTTAAAGATGTCAGGCATGCCTTACCTTGGGCTGTTCTCTCTCCCTGAATGAATTTCATTAGAATGAAATTAGAATGAATTTCATTAGAGCCCAGCTCAAAAGTCCCCCTTAACGCTACCCTCACGCCCTCTCTCCGCCTCAGGAGGATGGTTGTTCCTCCCTCCCCTCTACTTTAAGAGGCCTTGATTACAGAATGACTCCCAGGCTTTTACTCAGGCCGATCCAGTTGTTAAAATACTGAAATACTGCCATGCCATGTGGCAAATAGCTGCTGTTCCTAAGGCCCCAAGGGCTCCAGTACTTCACCAGCCCTGGGACCCACCTACGTGATCCAGTACTAAGGAGTTACTGCCTGACACAGTGGAGGGGGTGTTCCAGAAGCCCCTTCCCCCATGGTCTGGCATCCATCCTGCCTGGTCCCTTCCTATTCAGGACCAGTCGTACAATGTTTTCACTTTCCTCCCGCCCATCACACTACATTGTGGTCAGTGGTTCCTAGGCTTGCCGATCCAGCTAGATTTTGAACATTATGTTTTATTCGTCCTTGCTTTTTCCAGAGCCTAGTACAATACACAGTAGTTGTTCAGTAAAGACCAGCTTGCTAAATGACCACATTTCCAAAATTATTTCTAATTTCATCTCGGTTACTTATTTGATGCCACTTTTGAACTAGAAAGAATATTTTACAGCTCATCATTAATGATTAAGTGGGACTAAACCAGAAAATGCTGTATTTTTGTCGTGGAAGAAATGACATCAAGTACTTCCATAAAGCTTAATACGTGACAATGAAGCCATGGCTGGCTAAAACCTCCAAATGATTTTTTAATTGCTTTTAAGTCATTATTTTATTTCTTACTCTTTATCTGAACTATTTCAAAGAGCCTTATCAATCAGAAAAGCTGAATGTACGTTTCATGCTTTTTTTTCTCTCTACAGTAGTGGATGTGAATAAGGAAAAGGCCAAAAGGAAACCAAGAAGAGGAAGAGCAAATGTAAAAGGAAGAGGAGACACACAGGAATGGAATCATCAAGAAATGAGGAAGGGGGGCCTGATTAATCAGAACTCCTCTCTACCTAATGGGAGGATATAAACACCAATTTAATAATAATGATCCTCATTATTAGAATTTTCTGGCCTCACCTTGGTACATAACTATGAGCATCTAATGCATGTAATATTCAGTACCTTTTCTGTTGCAAGTCACACAAATGCAACTGAGACGAAACAGAAAAGGAAACCTATTGGCTCATGTAACTGGAATGTTCAGGGTAAGTGACCTCAGGCACAGTTGGATCCAGGGCCTCAAATGATGACCTCAGAACTTCCCCTTCTCCCCCCATGAAATCTCTTGGTTTTGTTTCCCCTCTGGGTTGACTTCATTGTCATTCTCAAGTGGGTTCCCTCTGGACAGTGGCAAAGATGGCCACCAAGAGTGCCAGGCTTACATTCTACCAATTTAGCAACTCTGATTGTTCCAGCAAAGTCCTGGGTTGACTCTAAGCTGACTGCTGCAAACCATCTCTTCAGAAAGGGTACATGATCCCTCCATTGGTCAGACCTCTAGCCAGTAGGTACAACACAGGCTGAAAATTGAAGAGAGGTGGTTCCTTATAAGAAAATCAAGGCTCAGTCACTTTAGAGCTAGATCTGAGTTTGACTCCCTTTTCTACCATTTACTAGTTGTTTTCACTTCAGAGAGGTTTTTAAACCTCTCCGAGCCTATTTCTCCAACTGTAAAATCAGGGTAATAATGCCCATTTCATAGTGTTACTGTAAAAACCCACCTCACAGTATATTATAAAGATACTGTCTGTATAGCTCTTATCACGTGCCTGTTACAAAAATGGCGGCTGTTAATGTTATCCTCGGCATTCCCTGGGGTAGCGATAGAAAGCATAAAGGCTACCCCACAAAGGCTCTTTCCTGTAGAAATGAGTAGGAAAGGTGCACAGCAATAACCTAGATGCAAACCGTGGCATAGAGCCTCACTTTTCAGCCCCTCTGGAGTCCGTTGGCTTGATCTTGGCACTTGAACAGAAACCCCACCTCCAATTTTTTAAACTCTTCTCAGCCCAACACCACATTTGTTTTCCCTTTACTGTTCAAGTTCGGTAGAATGGGTAATCCCACTTGTTCACCAAATTAACCACTTTCTATATACCTGCTCAGGACTTTGGAAACGTCCTAATTCTAAGTTTCTCAATATAAGAATGATATAGCTTGAGAATGGCCAATGCCTACTTGCAATTTAAGGTGAGTCAGCAATTAAGAATGCTAACTATACTAATTCCAATAGTTTTATTATCTCTGGCCCAGTGATAAAAACTGAGCAGATAGGGATTCAGGAAAGCTGTTCAATTTTAAGATATAGCTGCAGAGTTGTACCTTAACTTAGTGAATAATGATTAAGAACAGCAACAACTAGCAATGACTTAACCTCTTTGTGCCTTAATTCCTTCATCTGTAGGATGGGGATAATAGCACATACCTTACAAAGATGTGATGACTGAATGGATAATTACATGTACCATGGTAAGCGGTTAAGCACTTAATAAATGTTAGCTGTTGTTGTTAAGCACAACTACACTGGAAACCAATAAATTGGTGACCTTACTGGTCCTTTGACAACTAAGAGATCTCATTTTGGAAGAAAGAAAGTTTAAGAGATGTGGCCAAGCTTACAGGTTTAGAGCTGTGTGAAGCTGGGAAGAGAATTCAGTGGTCTCTTCCCCTAATTCGTCCCTTGGTTGTAAGCCTTGTGGGCCAGCTCTTTAGCCTTGAAAGCAGAGTGTGAATGTGGGAAGACATCCTGTAGTTCTAGTTTGCTGTTGGCTTTGGGCTCCGTAATGAGGGTATCTGTCTACCCCCGAACTTCATAAACAGAGACTTGAGAGGAAAAATTTGCCAAAGTTCAGTTGCATATCAAAGAAAGCCACAGAGCCAGAGAGCTTGCTACGGACCCACATAGCCGCTTTGTCTACTGCCAAGCCATGGCCCTAATGCACGGATACGCCTGTAAGCCAAGAGCCAAAGCCACAAAGTTCCACCAGTTCATTTAGCCTTGGCATTTCAACATGCTGAGGGATCTGTTATTTGGGTTGTTGTCTCATTGTTAAGGGGTAAAAACAGAAACATCCTTGTCATCGGAAAACTGGTTTACTAAAATCACTACCAATACCCCAACCCCACCCCAAACCCTACCGTGAGAATAGCTCCACTGCCCTGTATGAGGAAACGGAGCAGACGCCAGCTTTCCCCTACTGGTGAACCCTGATCTCTTTGTGGCCATCCTTTCCCACGGGCTGACTTGGATGGGCCAGTTTCTGCATCCCAGGGTAGGGGTAGCCCTGAAGCCAATGCCACCAATTTTGAATCTTGGCATGGGGTCTACTTCTGTCTCAATCCCTGCCCCTCTAAAATGAAGCACTCATGATGGCTTAGTTTCTATTCCAATAGCCCTTGAAATCTTCCCTAACATCTTTCCCCCCTAAAATGTAAAAACAAAAGGATTCACAACTCCCTCCATCACTGGGATTTGCTCATTTCCTCGAATGGTGCCCCCATATCCAGTGGCTACAACTTTTCTCCCTGGATGCCATGATGTGGTGAGTTCTAAAAATGTCCCCAGGGACTTCCCTGGCGGTCCAGTGGTTAAGACTCCACGCCTCCAATGCAAGGGGCGCAGGTTCAATCCCTGATCGGGGAACTAGGATCCCACATGCTGCGTGGCACGGCCAAGAAAATTAAATTTAAAAAGTCCCCAAATGGAAAGCTACACAAGAGAATGCTGAAGTTATGAATAGTAGCTTGTCATCCTTGGAGAAGCCTATTTCATTTAAGTCAACAAATACACGTTGGGCATCTTCTCTGCCCTGTGCTGGGACCTTTAGGAGTGAGCCAGCCCTGCCTTCTAATTTAGCTGAACACCTAATGTGGCAGGGAAGTGCCACCTAAAACCCATGTGCAGTGGGAACCCGAAGAGCCACTTTTTCATGGTGGGTAAAGAAATGGCATCATCCAGGCCATGCCATAAAGGACAAGTAGGATTTCTTCAAGTGAACGGCTTTCCAGCATGAACAAAGGAAGTAAGGCTAGAAAGTTCTAGGCACTACCACACACTGCAAAGCCTCACTGAAAGCATCTAAATTATGAGTAAAGAAAATGTACCTGGCACTAGTAATACTTCTTATCTTCAAACTCTGTTGGAATGCTCAAAATTCATCTCCCGTAGAAGAGCTTTTATTATTTGAAGCATACAGCTGTTTTATTGTGTGTTTTTTAAATTTATGTTTTCAGACAGAAAAATGCAGTCCTTGAGAAGAAGTGACTTACGCAAGGCTGGGCAAAGGTCAGTGTCTTGAACTCTGCAAGTGGCCAGGCTGCAGGCGGATCTCAGAATTCCCATTTTCTGCCATCACCATCAGACCACACTGCCACCTAATAAAACCAACCCCATGTCTTGGTTTTGAACATTTGAAAATGGAAAGAAATGTGACAGGTCAAAATCTCAGATTCCCTTGGCTTTCTGATTACTTGCAAATCCACATAAGGCTCACATATCACTCTCTTCTCATTTTGTCAGCATCTGAATTTGTTTGGTTGTCGTGTGAGTGATGAAACCTTAAAAGCTATGTTGATGTGTGCAGCATGTGGAAAACCACTCCTAGGTTCTCTCTGCACTGGAAAGGCCAGAGGTACATGGACACATTCTTATACACCCAGACAGACCAATCCATCCACTTGTGCACACACTCAACATCACTAGACACTCATTTAAATAACACAGTGTACTGTGTGCGGACTTGATGGGAAGCCACAGGCTAAGTTCTCAGACACTGGCCAAAAAGAGATGGGATCCAACCCATCCCTAGACCACAGGAAAAATACTTTCGACCACAGAGCTGGCTGCAAAATATTCTTTTTGTAGGAAACAAAATGTTTCCAGCCCTGGGATTTTTTTTTTTTTTTTTTAGGTCCTTTCACTCTTACTGAGTAGAAGAG
Organism: Monodon monoceros; assembly: GCF_005190385.1. Taxonomy (NCBI): domain Eukaryota; kingdom Metazoa; phylum Chordata; class Mammalia; order Artiodactyla; family Monodontidae; genus Monodon; species Monodon monoceros. The sequence goes on along the minus strand of NW_021703778.1, from coordinate 141,037,071 downwards.
GCGAATGCTTAAGCAAGAGGCCAAGTAAACATCTAAGGAAACCAAAACCAGGCTCCTTTGCTGGGAGAGTGGAACACAGGGTGAATGAGCAGCACACTGGACAAGCCCCAGGCCTTTCGAAGCCATGGGGGCACAGCAACCCCGGCGATTATTCACGTGTTTATGACTCTGGTTTAATCCCACTCCACTGTGGCTCCACTTCTTAGCTAAGTAGACTTGGACAAGCTACTTCACTTTTCCAAGCCTCTGTTCCTTAGGTGTCAAGTGTGAATATTGATAGTGCCAATATCATAGGTTACTGTAAAGAAAAAAAATGAAGCATATGTAAAAGTTGCACAAAACCCAGCACATAGTAGGGACTCAAGAAATAGGATTTGTTAAGATTGGTTCAGGAACTCTCACAAGTCACTAAAGAACTACTGCCATGGGGCTTCCCTGGTGGTGCAGCGGTTGGGAATCTGCCTGCCAATGCAGGGGACACGGGTTCTAGCCCTGGGTGGGGAAGATCCTGCATGCCGCAGAGCAACTAAGCCTGTGCACGCTACAGCTACTGAGCCTGTGCTCTAGAGCTGGCGAGCCACAACTACTGAAGCCCACACACCTAGAGCCCATGCTCCGCAACAAGAGAAGCCACCGCAATGAGAAGCCTGCGCAACACAACGAAGAGTAGCCCCCGCTCTCTGTAACTAGAGAAAGCCCGCACACAGCAACGAAGACCCAACACAGCCAAATATAAATTAATTTAAAAAAAAAGAAAAAAAGAACTACTGCCATGGACTGTTAGAACCCAAGGATTCCTTAGAGATTAATACTCCAGCCCCGACATTTTATACATAAGAAAACGGTCCTAGAGAGATGAAACGGTGTGACCAATTCATCCAGTCAGGGGTACGCCCCAAGCTAAGACCCTGCAGACTGGATGCAAAGGATAAAGAGAGTTCAAGTCAGTCATGTGGACACCATGTGCTGTCAGTTGGCAGTGGATCTTAGATCCTAGTGTCCCTAAGAATCACATGAGCAATGTATAAAAATGCGGATATCTAGGTCCCCCCACACAGTGCTGCTGATTTAGTCTGGGAGGGCCCAGGAATCTGAATTTTAACAAGCTCTGCTGGTGGATTCCAAGAGGTATTCCTCTGACCACTGGTCAAGAAACATTACAAGAGGAAGTCATCAGCCAAATAAATAACTGAGCAGAGTGCTAGGGTTGTATCCCATGGTTTAGCACAAACAAACAATGTGGCAAGCCCTACCATAAATAACGAAGAATACTCTCATTGTACAAAATAGTAAACAGGGTATAGCATGGTATAGATGGCTTCAGGGTATAGATGGCTTCATCTTCTAGGTCTGTTTTACAGAAGAGGAACCTATGACTCAGAGTCATTTGCCCAAGATCACATATCTAATTAGAGACAAAGAGAGAACTTCATTCTAAAATACCATTATCTTTTTACACAATGGAGAGTCTTTTTTCTAGGTACCTAGAGGTGAAGACGGTGGGCTTATGTATGTGTGTTATAGGCTAGGATCCATGAATTAATTTTAATCACCGAGAGAACAAAAAATCATCCTAGCTTTTTGATGCGTTCAAATGGAAAAGTTCTCCCATATTATTTCTGGGGCTATTATTCGTTCCATCAGCTCCCTTGTAGGCTAAAAGAAGAAACTTGGTTAGAAGGAAGAAGTAGCAATACCATACAATCCTGGACATTTCAGAGACACCAGAAGCTCTATTCACATTAGTGCACACCACCTGCTTCCTCTTCATTAAAATACTGCTCTTCTAATATAAAACATATACCTGACCCCAAGGTCTATAAAGTTCTGTGCATCACCAAATTAACCACACAAGTATCCTAGTTATTGGTTACTGTGTTAAAGAATTTGGGAACTTCCTGGACACAGCTCATATGAATCAATATGGGGTTGGATTCAGAGTCATTCGAAAGGATGGCGTTTCAGCTATTCCCTGTAGCGACAGAGCACATAAGAGCCTCTTAGCTATTTCTGGGGGCTCGCCGCCACGGACTAGAAAAGATTACTCTCTACTTCTTGGTCCAATATTGAAGGATCTGAGAAGGTACACACGTATAGATCTTCCACTTCTACTTCTCTTTGATGAATGCTTTAAGACAACAATAATCCCCCAACAGAGCCCCTTCTGAAAGTTGCTAAGAAAATGGGCACAACACAGCACAGTGAAAGCCATGGCCTGTTCGCAGAAAATCAGTAATATATCCTGCAGATGGATGATGCCCATCCTCATGAGAATCCCAGAGTGCTCCAATTCATTAAGTTGGTAACAGTAGCCTTAGAAGAGATTTATTATGATTTAGATCAATCTCATAGCCATTATTATTGGCCTTAGAAGGGGATTATAGAATTCTCCTTATAGAATCAGAGGTGGAATCTGAATTAGAATCCAAATACGTAGCTAACCACTTAACCACCCTGTCCCTCCTGGAGAGAATTCCGACCTTCAGAGCTACTCCTCTGCTCTGCGACATCAGTGCATTCAGAGAATGCCAACTCCTCTTCCACGACGTGAACCCATTAAAGGAAGGAGCCTGCCATGCTTTCAACAAGGGAGGGGCAGGGTCTGGATACATGTATACAGGCCCTGAAACATTTCAACACACCTCTTTTAGAGGAGCTTCTGTTGGTTCAAACCACCAGCCCCCACGAGGCATTATTTCCAGCCACTAAAATGCTTCCTGAGCTTAGACACATCTGGAAAGTTTTGGAAAATCCCACAGGAAGGAGACTGGGCCAAGAGAGCTCCTTTTCTCTTGCCATTCAGGAATCACTGCACAAAATATTTGCCCTCCAAGACAGCCCAGTCCAGGAACCCAACTCTCAGGACTGGAGAATCATGGTAGACAAAGAAGTCCTTTGGGGAACAGAACCAATGGAGAATGTTTGGGGTCTTTTACTAACCATGTGCCAACCAGAGATCTCATGCAGACCATGTCAATCAAGGTCCCTCAGAAAAATGGGACTCACCCCAGGTGGTTTAAGAGAGAGAATTTAATGTTGGGAACTAGTTACAAATGTGTTGGAAGAGCTGAAAAGAAAATAGGGACAGTGAGGCAACCTAGAGACTAGCAATAGTAAGAAGCCACCACCATCCCCAGGGCTGGAGGAACAAGGAAGAGGTGCTGTTACTAGGGCCCAGAGGATGGAGCTGCCCAACTCCAGCTCTTTGTGGAGCTGGGTCCACAAAGGGATCATGGAGAAGGAATTGGTGTCATTGCCTGAGATAGCACTGGAAGCAAAGAGAGGGAGGCAGAAAGACATGGCTTCTCCCATACCTCTGCCCTACGTCCTCCCTCCAGGGCCCCAGACTAAGCAGAATCAATGGAAAGGGAACCTGGGGAAGGCAGATCACACTGTCAGTTCCCTGTGGTACCAAGTAGAGCAGGGGAAAGGCAGGGAGTGGACCGAGAGCAAAGAAGCAACTGACTGGCATGACCCACTAAGGCAGGGATTCCTGATTCCCAATTTGCAGATGGGAATCTTTAAAAAACAAAACCTTGAAGCCTAAACTGGTAAATCTCCAAATTCGTTACTGATTCCACACCCCGGACTTGAAGTTTGCCAGAATTCCCTGGAGGGGGAGCTACAGCCATCCACAGGCCCTCTCCTCCCTGGGCTCAGGGGCTTGATTGCAAGTCGTTTCCCCTCACATTCCCCAGCACATGTTGCCAAACTTCATTTCCCATACATTCTGAGGGCCACCATCTCTTTACAGAAGCCAGGGTTCTAAAAGAAGGAAGCAGCACTTGAGGGTGGGGAAGAAGGGAATGGTGGGCTGGAAGCAATGGTGGGGGGTCAGTGCGGGGGAGAGAACCTTTGGACTCAAGATTCTGCACAAGAAGTCCCTTCTGGTCTCCAAGCTAATTCCTGATGGCAGTCATTGAGCTCTGGTGGAAGAGTGGAAGTTGCCACACCGTCACATAAGCAGGGGATGGTGTGTGTGCCGAGCAAGGCCAGCTCTTGTCTCCCCGCCCCCAGGCCTGCTCATCCTCCTGGACTAGCCCAGTCAATGAGCGATAACCTCATCTACTCACTTACTTACATCAGAAACAACCCCTCCCTCCAGATCCAATCTCTGTGCTTAAATGCTGTTGATCCTGCCTCCTTACCATCTCGTCTCTTTTCCTTCTTCTCCATCTCAATGGCCACTGTTTCCATTCAGGCCCTCATTTCTTTGCATCTTATTTCAAGTCCCTCCAAACCTGTATGGCAAACCCCTGCCCAGGAGGGCACTGTAAAGTACAAATCCGATGTCATGGCCCTGCTGGAAGTCTCTCAGTGGGTCTTCTGAGAGACTTTGGGATCAAGTCTGATTTGCCCTACCTTTCCTTGCTTTGTCTTTGTACACAGGCCCCATTTCCCCACCCCCACCCATCGAAGAGACACCCACATACCCTCCCCAGTAGCAATAAAGAAGGACCATTTGCAGTTCTCACCTCGGGGCCTTTGTTCATACAGCTTCCTCAGCCTCCTTCCCCATCCACCTGGCAAGTACTGATACACCTTTCAAGTCTTATCGATATCTTAAACATACACCTTCCTCTGAATCCTTCTCTGACTACACCTTCCCTGATGAGGATTCTGACCATCCCAATACTGATGCCCACACTCTCTTCCGTTGAAGTTCCCTCAGTTCCTTCTCGTATGTATTTATGTCTGTCACCCTCTACTAGGTGTTTTCCCTCTGCTGCATGGTTCTTCAGGGCAGGAAATCGGGCTTTATTTGACTTCATATTCCCAGCATTTGGCACATATATCTACCCAGGAAAGATCTGAAGGTAGTAAAGGAAGGAGGAGGGAGAGAAGGATGGAAGGAAAAGGGAGTGTCAAATACTAACTAGTCTAGTCTAGATAAAAATAGAAGAGTTATAAGAGGATCCACGTCTATGGTTAGAGCACACACAAAGGACTGTTATTACAATTACAGGCTCTAGAAGATTTATTGCTAAAGATTTTAAGCTGTAATGTATACCATTTCTTAACTGAGGAAAAATATTAGATTTTTAGGAGAGAAAAAAGTGACCAAGACTTCACAGATGCTATGGCCGGCGCTCAGCCAACTTGTCTCAGTGGGTTTTCTTTGAAAATACCTGGCCTTTGGACAACCACAACATGTAATGAGACCCCCTATGCACAGGGGTCCTAGAGACAAATGAAGCCTTTGGTAGAGATGTCTGCTGTTTAATAGGTTAGAGGCTGGCTCTTGGGCAGGACTAGCCTTTTGCAGGCAATGGGATCAAATGCTGACACGTTTTCAGCAGAGGCAGTCACAGGGATCTCGGAGCAAGGTCTAATGGGAAAAGGGGGAAAGAGGGGTAAAAAAGGTAAGGTTAGTTCCAGAATGGAGCCCCAAGTAGAAAATGGAGGTCAGTCACTAAGAAGAGCCTAACATTCCATTAAAAAAAAAAAAAAAAAAAAGGTTCTGATGAACCTAGGGGCAGGACAAGAATAAAGATGCAGACATAGAGAATGGACTTGAGGACACGGGGAGGGGGAAGGGTAAGCTGGGACAAAGTGAGAGAGTAGCATTGACATATGTACACTATCCAATGTAAAATAGATGGCTAGTGGGAAGCAGCTGCATAGCACAGGGAGATCAGCTCGGTGCTTTGTGACCACCTAGAGGGGTGGGATAGGGAGGGTGGGAGGGAGACGCAAGAGGGAGGGGATATGGGGATATATGTGTACATGTGGCTGATTCACTTTGTTATACAACAAACTAACAACAGTGTAAAGCAATTATACTCCAATAAAGACGTTAAAAAAAAAAAAAAAAAGAAGAGCCTAACATTCCAATGCATGACCAGTACAGGACTCTGTGTCTGCAGAGAATACTGTCTAAATAGCTACAAACAAGAGAGAGCAGCGTGGTATGAGCACAGCTGTCAAAGGGGTGAGGCCACATTGGATCTATTGAACTTGTATTTTAAGGAGGCACCTGTAAGAGAACACAGAACTGCCAAGCCTTCCCATTTCACTAGACAGTGACTGAATCTTCCTCAGGGTCCTGGGATAAAACTTCCAGAGAAGAACTGACAACTCAGGAAGGATTTAAAAGGTAAACCATGGCACTGACTACTCTGTGGGGAAAGTGACTTTGCAAGGAAAGCGTAAAGAGGCAGGTATGGCTTATATGTCATTCTGCATCATCCATGAGGGAAGGGATGTCTCCCCACCACCGTACCTCCTAGCCTGCAGGTTCTCACTGGAGGAGACCACGAACAGGTAGGCACAGATCTGTCCCCACTGTGGGCAAGAATCCACAGAGACTATCTCTTTCTGCTTTGACGATACATGGCAGAACACTGAAGCCAAATCGGAACGTGGAGAAGACTCTGGCTGGAAAGGCCAGAACTCGGAAGTTGAGAGAGCAAGGGCCAGGATGCCCCCTGAATGGATGGCGAGATCCAGAGGACCATGTCCCATGGGGCTCATTCCTCCTCAAGGGTGTTCTGTTGCCACCCAGAGCCACATTGTCATAGGAAATAACTAATGATTATTTAACAGAGATAGACAAAGCTCTCTTAAGACAATGACTCGTTTCACTCTTTAAAGGGAGCGTTCTACCTGATACAACCATTGAAGGTGGCCACAAACCCAGTGGCTGAATGGAGAAATGTTCGGCAATTAATTCCAAGCAGTGTGTGTGAATAATCTTACATTAACGTGGGGCTCAGGACAGGATAATGGTTAAGAACAGAAGCATGTAGGGAAAAGAGTGTATATGTATGGGGGGACCCCCTTAGAAGCTACGTGATTCCGAGCAGTTTTTAAAAGCTCTGTAAACCTCAAGGTGCTCATCTTTAAAGTGTACCTAGTAACACATCTCTCACAGGGTAGTTGTGAGGCTTGAACAAGAAAATGCCCACCAAGCATTTAGGACAGTAACTGGCACAAAGGAAACGCTCAATAAATGGTCGAGTAGACCGAGCAAAGCAACCAGAAAGCCAGGGCTGTGGAGACTTCGGGTGATTCGTGCTCAATCCCTTCCAGATACACCAGATGCCTCAATTCTAACTTTTAGAGGTTTTTATTGATGTGCCTCTTTCTGGAAGCCTGACACTCAGAGAATTTTGTTACTTCGAATCATGGATCATAATCCCTGCTCAGCTTCTCACTGCCAAGTCTGAGTGGAGGATTCAGCAAGTAGGCAGTGGGCAGGGCCACTGTAGCTTGGCTCTACAAAGGTGTTCTCAAAATCATAGTCCCTTTGGTGACAATAAAACAAGGGTCCAAGACTCAAGCACACATGCTCTTTGTCCTAGATGCCAGGACTCTGAAGCACTGCCAAGCCAAGAAGTGAAATTTTCAGAAAGAGACCCTCTGTGGAAAAATCTCTGCTTCAGGCGTTTGAACTCTAAGGCAGTTGCCAGGAGCCATTGATCGATTTAAAAATCCAGGGAAGGTGACTGGAGTGTGGGTGTGGAGAGAGGAGCAACAGGCTAAGAGGGAGGTTGAGGGAAGGAAGGAATCAGCAGGTCAGCTGTATGGTAACTGAAAATCCCAAATTACCTAGATCAGCAGACATCAGGCAAGCTCAATGAGTTATATTGCAGCTGACAACCAATCGTGCATCAGATAACGTTTAGCATATCATAAAATGTTATGGTAACACAATTGGACTTACATACATTCAAACCAAATGCTACAGACATATTTGATTCATTTTCCCTCACACCTCCATCATGTAAATCCTTTGCTTTCCATGCCCCTACACCTAATTTCATAAGCCATTAAGATTTTGCAAGGGCCTGAACCCCACCCCGTGCACTGTTCCAATTAGGCTGAAACGCAAACCAGTACTGTCCCACGCTGCGACCCTCACAGCCACAGCTGACCCCTGGGAGAGAAGCAGAGGTCACAGGCCCAGGCTGTGCACCACCGCAGGCAGGCATACTCCCCCATCCATAGCAACCAGACAACAAGTTCTCCAAGTTGGACCTTGCTTAGGCCACATATGTGACAAGCTGTGCTTTTCAAATCATATACACAGACAGGGCAGGCAGCATTCAGGCACATGCCAGGAGTCACAAGCCAAATAAACAGCAAGAAGCAGCCCATCCTCTCCTTCCTAGTGTCCCTGCCCCAGAGTGAGAAGTGCTGCTCTAATATGTAATTCAGTAAGCTTTGGAGGTAAGCTAAATGACATTCGCGATCCAGTCATCCTCACGGAAAAGTCAGAGAGAAAAATAACAAGGACTATCTGTTGTAAGCCAAAAGAATCATCACTAAATCGAGGCTTCGTTTTCTAGCATCTCACTTTATTCCTAAATTAAAAATAAATCCCTACATCTCAGAGAACATGGCATGGCCAAAAACAAAAACAAAAACACTTAAGCTCCGGAGTTACACAAACTTGGTTTCAAATCTCAATACTACTACTGGATACACATTATTTATCCTCTTAGCCCGGTTTTTCTGTTGATAAAAAGGTAGACGATGAGATCTATGCTAAAGGGCTGTCGCGGGGGTTCATGGAAAAATGTACATGGAGTTATCAAATATGACACCCACAAAGGTAGGTACTCAGTAAAGGCTAATAGCCCCCTTCTGTTCCTGAAGATTAAAGAGGCTTTAAATTAGTGTTGCCTGGAACACTAGAACGGAGAAAGGATGTTCTTTAATACCAAACAGTAGGACTCCCAGATGGTAGAAAATGGGTCCCCCCAGGGGCTACCTCCTGCCTCCTTTCCTCTCTCTGTCCCACTCTTGACTTTTCAAACTAAAGATGCAAAGACTAAAAAATATAACTACAAAGCTTCTCCCATGCTAAGAAGACCAGACACACGAAAGACCAGGGAACTCCAGTTCTCTCAAACCATTGCACACCTTTAGCCTACAAAGATAGGCAACAGGAAGCTCAAGATTTTAAGTGTGACCCTCCCTGAGCACAAATGACAGTTGCAGGAGAGGGGCAATGAGAGAAGCCAGACTTGTTTGCAGGATTGTCTGTAAGTCATTCCACTGGGAAGTCCATGCTCATGGTGAAGTTCAACTTGGAAAAAGTCACTTATTCACATGTCTGGGCCCAAGAATTTAAAATGCTGACTTTTATCTGGTAATTCATTGCAGTGTGGGGGGGGATGGTGCCTTTCAAAAATATTTGTCTGCAGAGTTCTATAGGACCTTTTTATGAACCACTGAAAGTCAGAGGAAATATAAATATCACATTGCCTGCAAACCTAGTCATTTGACGGGGTTGAGGACTTTTCTGCCCAGAGTTTTCCTACTAAAAGTCAGCAAAGTGAAAATAGCAACAGATTAGAAGTTGGGAGAATTTAATTCCAGTTCCATTTCTACTGCGTAGTAGTTGTGTGACCCTGAATAAGTCACCCCTAATTGCTCACCCCCCTGTGAAGGGACTAGAAAAGAATGTGGGTCTGAGGAGAACCACTGGAAGTGCTTACCCTCCCTGAGTGGTCACTGGGGGTGGGGCCTGGGAATCTTCATTGTTAACAAACACCTGGGACTCTTAAATTCACTGTAGTTGACAATCACTGGCTAAGATGATCCCTAGAGGGCATCTCACGTGGGACACTGTCATATTCTAAATGCTTTCGTTCTAGTGAAAGTGCTGGCTCATTTGTAAATCAGTTTGTAGTTTATGTAGATATTGACTCTTTCTCTCGCCTTTGCTTTTCCTGACCAAAGATGTTGCCTCGTTTCCTTCTCACTCATAGCTAACCAACCAAGGCTAAAATACAACATCCTGTCCAAACTTCATTTTCAAATGAGCCAAATAAATGTCAGCATCCTTGATTTCCAGGTCACTGCCTTGTCCAAGAGATCTTGTAGCTGTTTCCTATGTTGTTCCTATGTTTCCTTTGTCCCTAGCCTGACAATGAGGTCTTCAGTTTGGCTCCAAAGCCCTGCGTCTCTTCTGCTTACTACAACGGCTGAGATTTCTCTAGAAATCTCTCGTTCATCTATTTGCCCTGGTTTACTTAGCAAGTTAGAACTGAGAGGGTCGCTGAATAAGGAGATTTGGTACCAGACAGTGTGTAAAAATAAAACTAGTCAGAGCTGGAGGAGAATGACGGAGGTGACAAAATACCTGTGAAATGAGTGGCTCATCACAGGGGAAGTCACCTAAACACTCAGTGACTGGACCGCCCATCCAGCCCCTGGCAGTCAGAGACTGTGATCCTCAAAGAGAGAAATGAGGACATGTACTAAGTCTTCCATAAAAACAAATGTATTCAAGTTACAGCAGTATTCTTTATTCACAGACACATCCTTTCTACTTTTTGGTGTTAAATTACCTTTTCCTTTTTGAAATGGTGGTAACAATTAATTTTGCAACTCTAATTGATTAAAAAATAAAAGACATTTAAAACTCTATGGTGGTTCCCCAACCCTTGCTTTGGTTTGAGTTTTATTTTTTATTGACCTCACGTGGCTCAAAATCTCCTAGGAACATGGGCTCTCTCTCTCAGTAGAGGTACGTGGTCTAGCACAGCCAAAACATCTGAAAGGGGCACCCCCATCAGAATCATGGGGGCAGTTGTACCCCTGCATTTTTAACTGTCAGTTTCCAATGGAACCTCTTCAAGGGTAAGTTTTATCTACTTGACCCCATTTAGAAGTAGTGATTTTTGGAGCACACTGACTTTTTTCAAAGGGAGCCCTATGGAGTTTGGGTTTTTTGTTTTTTGTTTCTGTAAGTGGTGGGAAAGATATTGATATTTTTATTTCGAACGTGGAGATAGAAACAGGAAGTGTGCACTTAGGTACGTGAGTTACCCTTTCTCCATCAGAGCCTGTCTTTCTGCTCTGTGAGTCTTAGTTCACTGTATTCATTTGCTGTTACTGCATACTTTCAGGTGGAATTTCCTTACATTTTAATACACTTACCTGGTGACCTGAAAAAAGAATCCCTTTAGAAGTCCCCCTTTTGGGTTCCCCTTTTATACATTCTCCCCGTCTCTCAATACCTGTTAGAGCACTTCTGATAGAAGAGTGTAGGCAGCAGGTTAGATTTCACACTTGAGCAGCTCCGAAAAGGGAGGGAACATTTATACCCAAGGCAATGTACTTGGCTGGGATTCTCTGTTCCCTTTGCTCTTTCTGCAGACATTTATGCTTAAAAAGAAATTTCTCCCACCCTGGCAGCACAGCCAAACTTCTCCTCTGGTTGGATCAAGTCACCATGAAAAAAAAAGTCTCTTTGCCTAAGACAAGCAGATGAGCTGGGGCAGAAAACAAGGGAACAAACATGATGAATGCCTGGAACCACTTTACAAAGGTAGAGGGGTACATAAAACTATGACTTATATCAGGTAAAAACATCATCTCCAAGGTCTGTCTTTGTTTCGGTGAACATGGATATATGTTTGACATTCCTGTCCCAAAGCTGCCCTTCAGCTTATCTGGGAGAAAAGATTTATCATCTTTTCTTCAGTTATTCAGTCCTTCATTAAGCCTTTCCAACCACAGAGAGGAGAACTTAAGACCTGTGGAAGATAGCAGCAAAGATTTCTTATCCTTCCCCTTGGCCAAAGTCCCCAGGCTGTGTTCCCTGAAAGCAGCTGCAGAACCCCTCCCTCGCTCTGCCTCGGTCTGTGTTTAGGCCTCTGGCTTGCTTACACAAAGGAATTCCAACTAGGATTTCAAGGGAAGCCTGGTTCCTACTCTCCCACAGCTCCCAGCGGGCTGGTTCTACCAAAAGATATTCCTATATTCAATATTCTTACAGTATTTCTATAGAAGGTATCTGCTTGAATTACAAGGTTTGATGCTAACCTTTTAAAATGACAATTACTAATACTTTAAAGGAACTCTGACACTGCAAAACTCAAATCCTATGGGGAAGAGTGATTTAAATAAGCAGTATGTCCTTCTGCCTTAAGACTGGGTTCACGTATGGATGCAAGGAGTTTGCTTCTGCTTTCTTTTTCATTTTCAAAAGACATACATTGAATGCGTAAGTGTCAAGCATTTGCCTTGCCTCTGAGGGTACACAGCTAAGATTCAGTCACAGCCTTCAAGGGGCTCACGATTCAGGTCTCACAAATGCAAGACGAGAGACAGGTACTAGATTTAACCGTGGGCAAGACGGAAGGAAGAGGGGCTGATTAGGGCTGCAGTATTACAGACTCAAACACCATCACAATAGTCACAGTGATGGTATTTGAGTCTTTTAATACACAAAATGGACACTGAGCAAAGAATTACATCACCAGAAAGGAAACACTATATACTTCCAAGATGCAAAACAACCTGGGGGCTTCCCTGGTGGCGCAGTGGTTGAGAGTCCGCCTGCCGATGCAGGGGACACGGGTTCGTGCCCCGATCCGGGAAGATCCCACATGCCGCGGAGCGGCTGGGCCCGTGAGCCATGGCCGCTGAGCCTGCGCGTCCGGAGCCTGTGCTCCGCAACGGGAGAGACCACAACAGTGAGAGGCCTGCGTACCGCAAAAAAAAAAAACAAAAAACAACCTGGGACTTCGAGAAAAGCCTGAGAATTCAAGTAAGAATCAAGAGTTTGAGTAACAGCATTGGTCTTGTCAACAATTTACTGGGTACTTTAGGCTCTTCCCTCCAGTGTTCTGTAATTTCAGGGTACCTTCTAAGTAGAAGATGAAAATATTATTATAAAGTCCATTTAAATAAACCTCCTATACGAAAAAGTCACCTCTTTCCAATTTGTTGAAATAAGAGAGTCATAATATTTATTTCATCAAGGGGGTGTGAAGCTTAGTTGGGATTAATTTACTTCTTTACTCCTTCCAGGGCACTTAAAAATTTATATAATCCCATATGTGGTTTGTACAAACAGACTTCATGAGGATCTGATGAGAAATAGTATGAATATTTCATCAAGTTTTTTTCATCATTCTTTCAAGTATAGCCACCCTCATTCTAACTTTTCCAGTCCCTGGTTACAAGGCACCTGGTTACTGTGAGAGCTGCCCAAGGGAGTCCTCAGCCAATCCACTCTGCGTGCTGCTGCCTCATTCATCCCCACAGAACCTTCCTTTGCTGTAGCACCCGTCCCCTCCTCTACGCTCACTGGATGCTTGACGCTGGTACAGCATGTACTCTTCACATGTTTATCTATTTCCCCTGGTACACAGTGAACAACTACAGGACATCAACTTATACTTTGAATCTCTAGCATCTTACATAGTAAATGGCAGAGAAGAGCTGATTAAATAAACGTTTGTCAAATGAATGCATACACAAACCCTCTGCTCTTGTTAGGAGGCAAACCCCAGCCTGTGTCTTCTGAACATGCGACTTGCCCTTCTGTTTCTCTTCTTCTGCAGTTCATCCTCACCCCCACATCTTCCCTGTCCTTTCTCACTCACCTAGTTTGATCTATTTAAGGCAAGAGGTTTTCAACCTTGGCTGCACAGTAGAATCAATGGGGGGAGCTTTATAAATAAAATGAACACTGACGCCTGGCCCCACCAGCATAGATTTGGATTTACTTGGTTGGGGTGCGGCCCTGGTGTTGGTATTTTGTAAGTGCCCCTGTGGTGAGTGGGAAGTGCAGCCAGGCTTGACAAACTATGATTTAAAGTGATACTCGGGGCTTCCCTGGTGGCTCAGTGGTTAAGAACCCGCCTGCCAATGCAGGGGACACGGGTTCGAGCCCTGGTCTAGGAAGATCCCACATGCCGCAGAGCAGCTAAGCCCGTGCGCCACAACTACTGAGCCTGTGCTCTAAAGCCTGCGAGCCACAATTACTGAGCCCGCAGGCCACAACTACTGAAGCCTGTGCGCCTAGAGACCGTGCTCCGCAACAAGAGAAGCCACCGCAATAAGAGGCCCTCACAGTGCAACAAAGAGTAGCCGCCACTCGTCGCAACTAGAGAAAACCTGTGCACAGCAATGAAGACTCAACGCAGCCACAAATAAATTTATTTTAAATAAGTAAATAAATAAGTGATACTCAAGTCCCACCTTCTCCTGAAAAGATGAATGTGCCTCTGATGAGTTTACCTTCCTCTGGCTTCAACGCAGTTACTGTTTTAAACACTTATTAGATCACAAATCAAACACTGCCTGTGACGGTATCTCAGTGTGAGTTTGCTCTTTAACTCACACACTGCATTTTGGTTCATCTCCCGTACCAGACCAGAAGAACCTTGAAGGCAGGAACTGTGCCTTGTACTCCTTTGCATCCCCACGCCGTGCACGTGGTGGACCAAAACACACTTTTGATCATTAAAAACAAAACCAAAAAACTGAAAACAAAACAAAACCAAACAACCCAGAATCCCTAGTAGAGGCCATTTCAATTCTACTCTAAGGATATGTCTTTGGTAAGAATAAAAATGCTGCAAAAAGGGTGGGGCAGGATTGAAGCAGAGGAGGGAAAGAGTAAATAAAAGTCAAATGGATAAAAAGCTAAATTAGTCCAAAAGAAAATGTTTCCCAGCTTCTTAAGAGGGTTTTTTTGCAACCCCGAAGCAGAATAAACAAGAGAATTAACTTGGCTAGTGCCCTGATAAGGAGATTTCTTTCTTGGTTGTATAATTTTACAAAGTTTCCAGGGTGTAAAGAAAATAATCACCCAGGGAGGACTCCTTACCTTGGACTATACAATTCAGCTCTTGGGTTAATCGGCTCGAAGATCTGCTCAGCTTGACCTGACCCCCTTCCAGCCCTGTCTCAGACTAAGCCTCACATGCAAAAACCCTGTTGTAGAGCTCAGTGCCATAGAAAGGGGATAAAACATAATCCTTATTCCATAACCTTGATCTTTTGGTGTAGTGGCCTCCGCCTGTGCATGAAAAAAAAAAGCTACCCTGGTATCTTCCCCAAGTGGCTGGTGTTCCATGGGTCTGCCCACCCTAGAATGATCTAGGCAAACTCTCCTACTAAATTGTGTTAAAAGGAAATATTTGGTGCAATTACCTTAAAGGGTAGCTTTAAAGTCTTGTTCTGTGTACATATCCCAGAAAAGATTTATCTTCACATGGCTTCTCTACTTGATCATGAAGTAAGACCACAGGAAGGGCTCACTGAATCATTAGGTACACCCTCTGCTAAGTCGAGATAAGGTCATCAGATAGAGATGTGCTTTCTATATCAGGGGTCCCAAACCCCTGGGCCACGGACTGGTACTCGCCCGCAGCCTGTTAGGAACCGGGCCGCACAGCAGGAGGAGAGTGGCAGGCGAGCGAGCAAAGCTTCACCTGCCGCTCCCCATCGCTCCCCATCGCTCGCATCACTACCCAACGCGTCCTCCACCTCACCCCCAGTCCGTGGGAAGATTGTGTTCCAAGAAACTGGTCCCTGGTGCCAAAAAGGTTGGGGACCGCTGTTATATATCAACGTTTACCCTAGTTGTTGAGCCACAAATTTAACAACTGGTCCCAAAAGGCATGTACATTTCTATACATTAATTCAATGTATGTTCTTTTGCCTGGGGTGGCCATTTTGACACTGGTCATACTTTACTTTAATTTCTAATTACTGGTTGAAATCATGATTCAAAGACATTTAACTCTGCTCTTGATTGATTAGTAATGATAGTAACAAGTTGTCCTTTGTAGATTAAGATAACGCTGCGGACCCATCTCATAGGATATGAGTTGATAGACTGTCACTGATCTATCCATGCTTTGCTCCCTGTTCTTCTTGTGTCTAGTGGTCTGCATCTGACCTTATGAGCCAAGAACCAAGAGCCACCAAAATCCTCCGGTCACCAAAGGTACACAAAATAATAGCATGTGTCCTACCAGCTACTTCTTGTTGACACTGACAAAATGGAAATGACTGGTTAATTTACTAAAGCAAAAGGAAAAGAAAAATGTGGCTCTTTTTATTTACTAATAAATGCTAACTTCTTTATTTACTAATAAATGCTAACTAGAATTAGTAAAACTAGGATCTGGGAACCTGGAATCCATGGTACCATAGATAATAAACTGAATCATCAAATCAGTGTGTACCGTCTAAAATCAAAAACAGAGATAAACTACAAGTTTTCAAGGCGTAGGGTTAAGGTTCCATGAAAATGAATGAATTCACAAGGAATTTTGCTTCTTCAAATTAGAGTTTAGGTAGTAGTGCTTGACAGCCCTTAATGATACCCCTGATAGCTACAAACAGTATTTAGTTAACATGATTTATAACCTAAGGTACAAACCAAAGGTCATTAGGTTCTACAGGAACATTTTTTTTTTATTATTATTTTTTTTACAGGAACATTTTTTAATGTGTTCCACTGAAAGAGAAGTGATGGATTTAGAACCCAGGACACTTAAATCATCAGGGAAAATGTATCACTGAGGTAATGGGCACGCCAGGGCCTGAAAACTCAAGAATGTTCCCCTAAGTGAAAACAAGCAGCTCTATCTTCTCAGAACATGGCTGACTCAATCATCAAGCTGGAATGTTATTTACACAGTCCCAAGCAAACTAAGAAGAATCCTCTGGTCTGTAACCAAGGGCACTCAGAAAGTTATGTCTGCAACAAGCAAGGTTTTTGATGATTCCTGATTCCTTGAAAAAGAGCCAGTTTACCTAATGCAGGTAAATGTTAACAACTCCCTTCCTACCACCTTCCCCAGAAAGGACCACCAGCATGATATTTCATGCCTCTTTAATTAATAACTTGGATTTGTTAAATATTTAGCAAGGTGGGCAAGTCTGGCTTCTGAATTCTGCCCCATCTAACAAATCAGAATAATCACCCTGTCTTCTTCTTCCTCCCACTTGCAGGAGAGGTCGTGATGGAACCTGGTCCACACAGCAGGATAAAGTTGAGGTTAGACATCAGGAAAAATAAACGTCCTAATTACGAAACATTTTACCAAAGGGGTCAGACTGTGGTGTTCCTTTCTTTGGAGTGGGAGGGGAGATCAAGAAAGATGTAGAACGTAACCTTTCCAGATGGAAGGGGGGAATTCTCACTTGAGTCTAGGATAGACAACATAGAGAGACAGCTCTGAGAGTCATTACCCTTTTGATAAGCTCTGGCATCATTCAGTACTTTAAACTACTGGTTTATAAGTTAATGCAAAAGTACCCAAGATCTGGGAAGAGTTTATCCACTTAGCAGGGTCTGTGTGGCTTCATTATTTCAAAACATACTAACCTCAAGAGAAGGCAGCATCATTATTTAATTTGTACACAAATTATCTAGCCCTCAACAAATATCAGCTAAGAGAAATGATCGTTCATTCACCCTTTAGAGGTAGAGAGTTTGAGATCCCTAGGGGTGTGGACCTTGGTCACTTACAAGCTATTGGCAAACGTCGGGGGCAAGCTAACTCTCTGTTTTTGTATTTTTTTCCCTGTGGGTGACTTGTCTCCCCACTTTATTAGAACTGCTATTGAGGTAGGCAGGGAGGCTGGTTTCCTTACCTACCCTCTGACAGTGTTGGCCCAGGACAGACAGCGTGGCCAATGCTTTCAGAAGATGAACACTCAGATTGCTGGTATATCTTGTTCCCTGACCTTGACAGTCAGAGAACATTGTCAAAGCACTCACCTGTCTTCTCTCTGAACCAAGGTACTGGAGAATCAGCCGGGTGTTCACACTGTGACTCCAGGTGTTTCCTAGTGCAGCTGTCACACAGCTGGATCCAGAAGTGCCTGAAACGAAACAGGGCAAAACCATGATTATGGACACCCTATCTTGTCATGGTGTTTCACATAAACAAAAGTCCAGTCACTGCTCATTGCTCAGAGAGTACTCGGGAGCCCAGGTCGTCACCACAAAAGTTGATGAAGGAGAGAAGGAAGAGACTAAAAAGAAAAGCCAGCATGGGTTTCCTTCAGCCTCAATGAAAGTAACCACCACTGGGCTCAGAGATAACAGAGTTATATAACAATAAGAGGTTGCACTGCAAGGAAGCTTGGAGCCATTGCTAATAATAAATC
This sequence comes from Monodon monoceros, assembly GCF_005190385.1. Classification (NCBI taxonomy): domain Eukaryota; kingdom Metazoa; phylum Chordata; class Mammalia; order Artiodactyla; family Monodontidae; genus Monodon; species Monodon monoceros. The sequence continues at coordinate 141,019,191 of NW_021703778.1, read as the reverse complement.
AAGCCACTCAACATCCATGGCAGAAAAGCATAACCCTACTACATAGAATAAGAGCCAGTTATGAAATAGCCTTAGTTTAATAGAGTTGTTAAGACTTTTTCAGCTTGATAAGAGTCTTAATTCAATTTTCCTTATCAATATGGAAATGGTGGCATATGTATATACAATTCCTATGCCTTTCCAACCGCGGAATGTACACGCACCCAGAAGAGGAATCTGGAAGATCTCACCATTTCATATCTAATCTGTATTAGACACTCTTATCCCAAGAGAAACATTCTTTTACTTTCTAAGACTTTCCTAGAAGGGGGAGGATCTGAAGTAAAATTTATCCGAGTTTCTAGTCTACACCAAGTTGTACTTCAGCTACTCTCTGACATCTCCAGAGCTTCACTGATCTCTCTTGACATCACCAGGAGGAACCCATTCCTGCACTCCTCCTGTTTCTTCTGCATTAGAGGCAGGCTCGCAAGTCCCACCACTTAGAAGCCAGCCCCCGCTATCATATGTAGCACATCCTGAGGTCTCCTCCAAACTCCTGTGCTCACTTTGGCCCTGGGCCATGAGATGAGTCTTAGCCTAAGGGGGCATAGTGGGATTTGTAGTTTGCCTTGTATCCTCAAGATGCCATCTCTTTCCAATGAGGAGACCAAGTACCAAAAGGCTGAAGTCCACTGAATCAGCTAAAACAAAATGAGGGCTTGAGTTTCTCATTTGTTGCCTGCTCAGAGCATCGTCTGATATTCACCCCTCTGTGTGGAACAGGAATTCCTCTTCTCTGGGTCAGCATCTTTCAGGGTGGCCTCCCAGCTCTGCATGGTCTTAAGCTCCTGGGATCAAACAGAGCAACAGATGAATGGAGTTCAGTGGTTCTAGGCTGGAGGTGATTCTGTGGGTCATGTCTAGGTGGGAGTGCTATGGCGTCTAGAGGGTAGAGGCCAGGGATGCTGCTAAACATCTGTGAGGCACAGGCCAGTCCACACAACAAAGAATTATTCAGCCCCAGACAAAATAGTGCCGATGGTGAGAACCCATGGGATAGCAAAAAACAACCATATGTTTTCTCTGGTTCAAGCAGGTATGGGAACGAAATGGACGGCATCAACATCAACAAACCTGGGGATTTCAGAGGGAGGGAGAATTTAGCGAAGGAAAGAATAAAGTTTAGGGTGACCTTGGCTCATCGTGCACACAATTCAAAACACACACGAATTAATTTGAAAACATATAATCTAGACTGTGCTGATCTGATCACACCGCTCCCCTAAAATCCTTCCACAGTCCTTGTGCCTGAGGATAAAATACTAACTTCTGAACTAGGTGTTCTGAATGCTTTGTCATCATCTTATCTGCGTCTCTCTCTGGCCCCATTTCTCTCAATGGATGGTTCCTTAACCTCCTGACTTCTCTGTCCCCACCCTCCTTGACCTGATAAAGCTTCCCCCTCTTCCGGCATCCAGTGTACTGGCTTCTTCTGCTTCTCCTTGTATCAAGCATGTTGAGTATTCCTTTTCCTTCTCTGCTTTTCTTCTCCCTCTCCCCTTAGTTGTGGGTGGACCTCAGGGAGCTGACCATGGCCAGTTTTTTCCCTAACACCCACCTGCCTTCAGTGACTGGGAAGGTAATGTACATCAAAAAGAGGCCAGGTGTCTGCATTTTAACACGTAGAAAGTCTTCACTACCACAAACAGATGTACTCTCTTCCATTTTTCTTGAAATACATGACCCTCTCAGTCTGTCTTTCATTTCCCCCTTTTTGATAGAGACACATAACAGAAAAGTATTTTCTGCTTTAAGAAAACCAACACTGCAAGGGCAGTGGCCACTGATGTTCCTTTTTCTTGCATTTTTGCCAAAAGCTTTGTCGAGATAATTCACATGTTGTACAATCCAGCCATTTAAAGTGTACAGTTCAATGGTTTTTACTATATTCAGAGTCGATCAACCATCACTACAATCAACTCTGGAACATTTCATCACCCCCCAAGAAACTCCATATCCCTTAGCCATAAGCCTCCAGCCCCTCTTTCCTGCCCTGCAGCCCTAGGCAATCATTAATCTACTTTTTGTCTAAATATTAAGTGTTAGGAGATGACGGGGAGTAGTAGAGACTGTGGTGAATTAGACAATTCACCCATGATCTCAAGGGGACAGCCCCTGTTCAGCTCCAGCTGCTGTTGTCACATGGCAATATGAGTTCACGGTTAGCCACATCTTTTGATCTTTTAATTTTTAAAATCAACACTTTAAGTACAATCTTCTGATTGGAAAATGGTGGCTTATTTAAAAAAATTTTTAAAACACATAAATAAACATGCTGACGAGCCACATATGTCTCATTCTCACCAAGCTTGCAATGTCTGCTCCATATGGCATGTCCTCACTGTTGACAAGGATGACACCCACAGGTGGATGATTTCTAAGCCTTTGTCTCAACCTCCCACTTAACCTCAGCACCTGTCCCCCATTTTCAACCACGAGATCTTCCTGCCTGACATAATGAATTTGGGCACCATAAACTCAGTATCTTCAAATTGAGCTCATCCCTTCCTGTACAAACGTAGTCCTCCTTCTTTGGCCTTCCAGTTAATCTGGCTTGAAACCTCAGTTCCATTTAAAAATTTCTCCCTCTCCTGTGCTTCTCAGTTCCAAGAAACTGTGAAGACGGATTGATTTCCCTGTAAAGTCTCACTTACATCCATTCATCCCACCCCAACCTAGATCAGACCCACATTAGCTTTCCCCTGGGGGGATGGCTGCTGTCACTTTCTCGCTGCTCTCCATGCTCCTGTCAGTTTCTCCCTACAAAAGCATCCTCTCTTCTACTGCCCGATTAATCTCCCCAAGCACACATCTAAGCGTGCTGCCCTGCCACTTATGATCAGCATGCTCAGAAACTTTTGGCGGCTCCCAAGTGCCTTTAAAGAGTTCTAAATTCCTAAGATTGGCATTCTTGCAGCTGTGCCCGACCTGCCTCTCCACACCTCTTCCCTCCATCCCACTTCATAAAAACTCTGCTCCAATTTAATCACTCCTTCCTCGTGCCGCCTCCACACCTGAATGCCTCTATGCCCATGCAGTCTTCAATACCACTTCTGACGCGCCGCCTCCCTGATCATCACAGAAATAATGCCTTCCTCCTCCAAACGCCCATAATACTTAGCTCACTCTCTCACATTACTGCCATTTTTAAATCCTGTGGTATATTACTTGCGTGCTTTTCTGACCACCCCTAATGTATATTTTAAGAGGGCCAAATCCATGTCTGACTTATGGTAGTGTGCCTGAATCACGAAGTCTGAGACCCAGAGGATGCTTCATAAATAGTGGTTGAATAGTCAATAAGTTATTCTTACTAAACTTTGAACCATGGTATATATTTGTTTTAGCAGCAGATTTACATTCTTAATTCTACCTTGCTTAAGCCAAAATTAATAGATTTACATTTTTCAAGCAAACTCTAGAAACGTGTTGCTTCAATGCCCACTAAGTCATAGCATGAAGTGGGCCTGAGTTTGCCAAGAAAGAGCTACGTGTGAATAATTAGGAGCTGCTAATTAGTTAAGCACTCAAAAAAAATTTGTGGTGATACGAATGTAGGTGCACTTCCCAGGCCTAGAAGATGTTTATAGGGGTCAGAGCCACAATTGACCAATAGTGGCTATTTAAAGAATTCCATGTGCCCAAACCAATGAAAAAAGTATTAAAAAAAGTACCCACATGCTTGGCTGCTTGTCAGACAGGTAAGCTGGGGTTCTTAACCAAGGGCCATGAGTGAAAATAACCAGGGAAAAGTTTTCAATGGAAACCTTAAGTGGGCAAGCTTGAGGAGATATATCTTCAGGAGTGCTTACAAACATTAAGCCACCACCAGAGCAATAACAGCAGGGCCTTGAAAGTTAAATGATAAGGAAAAACAGTATTTTTAAAGTGCTATAAGCTAGGCACTAGGTAAGCCCTTTAAATAAGTAGGGCTTACATCTTATTTGAGCTTCATATCTTAGGTACATCTTTTCTGATCCTTACAACCACCTTATGAGGTAGGTGATATCATCATCCCTATTGACAGACCAAGGCTATAAGAGATTAAGTAATTCTCCCAAGGTCACATGGTTGGTTAATGATAGAGCGAGGATTCGAAACCAGGCTGAGTCTTTTTTTTTTTGCAGTATAGTTGGTTTACAGTGTTGTGTTAGTTTCAGGTGTACAGCAAGTGATTCAGTTATAT